>NC_143577.1:163769365-164069365 GCF_048544385.1 Mastigoproctus giganteus
ATACATTCCTTAGTATGAAAAGTATAGTAGCTTCCAAGATTAATTCCTTGAATCTTCCCATTTGGAATTTGCTGTTGGTAAAATCATTAGTCAGTTCCACCATTTAGAATTTAAAAACTTTCTGAGACCACTGTCATCACCTTTACAAAAAGAAAAACCCTTCCCTTTACCCCAGATGGTGGTTGCGTCTTTGAGTAAATCCCACATCACATCAATACACTGTGATCACTGCCACCTAGTGATTCCTTTGTCTGCGGATTCTTGATGCATGAATAATCACTGCCTTGATTAATCAGTTAAAAAACCCCATTATAAGACAATCTGATTTACTGGCCCACTCAATTTCTCTGTAGGGTTGTTCATTGTACTCATCGGAGTCGTTGGGCTTGTGGCGCACTCCTGCTCTCGACTTTGCTTTCCCAGACCAAACTGACTCAGCATTGCACTGTCCACAATGTCAACTGGATGCATATCCCTGCATTTTGTGTTTCCTGACTAGCGGCGTGACTCTTCCTCCCTTTCTGTCCTGTCTGTCCTTTCTGTACGCATTGTATTTCCCAGGTTCCAGGTCTGCGTTCCTTGTGTCTGTGTGACACCATGTCTCTCATATATCCCAACGATGTCTGCCTTCGATGTCTTCACCAGCGCCTCAGGTTTATCAAATTTGTTTGCTATACTCCTAGCATTGGTATACATGCACCTGTTCTTGCTCTTAGTTGCCCTAGCATGGCCCATGTGTTTACTTGTTCCATGATGACTCCAGGCAGTCCTTGAGATCCCCAGCACCTCGCTTTCCAGGCTGCTGCTCATTCCAATGGAGGCAGTCTAGGGGTCGCTTTCATCTCTGCCTGTGGCTGCTCTTAATCTATTGGTCTCTGAATTCCCCCCCAAGCCAGGAGTTTTCTGATCCACCTGACGCTGCCTCGATGGCGTCGGCAAATATTCTTGCACCCTTTCCGTTTAAGTGTATCCGATCCCTGTAGAAAATAACTCTCCTGTTAATAAGCACAGACCACACTGAGATTGGCGCCTCCGTAGCCAGGTGGGAAGGAGCAGCAGTGCGTAGCACACGCTTCTTGATTAGACCGGGGTTCGAGCCCGTCACCACCAAATACGGAGGATGCGGAAAGGTCAGGGAATGACCACCGCATATCCTGGAGCAATATGGCCATAGTTGCTAATGCTCCTAAAAAAAAAAAACCAAAAAAAAAAAAAAAACCACACTGAGAAAAGTTCTCCCCATGAGCTTTGCAGAATCTCTCCAGAGCTGAATTGATTGACGGGTCTCTCATCATATACTCTTTCCTTTGTTTCTGGGCAGAAATGTTGCCCCGGGGGCTCACATCTGGTGAGTATGGGCTTGGCATACCCAGGGTCCCGAGCTGGATATCATCATTCTTTTCTTTCTTGGTGATTCCCTTCTACTTTTGTCTCTCTCTCTCTCTCAGGGTGACTTGGGAACTTTTTTTTTTTTCCTGGTGCAGCATAAGCCTCAGGCTTCCTTGCACCATATGGCTATTAATAATAATAATAATAATGATAATAATGTATATGTTATACACAGGGTCCGCAAATTCACGAACCCTATTTTTTAATAGGGTCTGTGAACTTTTTCTTGATTTCTGAAAGGGTCCGTAAATCTCAGTAGTTTGGGAACCACTAATGTAGAAGATTCCACTGTTTTTAGCCTCGAAGCCAAAACCTCTACCTTATTCTTCGGCAGTTCGAGATCCCTAATGAGGTCATTAAGTTCACTTTCTGTGATCAAACTAATAGAGTAAGCACATCTGCGAAAAGATCTAAATCTCCGAAACACTTCCTAGTTCATTTCAAAAATATACATGGTCTCAATTATAATCTCAACGATGTTCATTTCCACTTGCAGTCTGCCAAACCCCATGTATTTTTTCTGACAGAAGCTCAGTTATCTGTTGATTCAACTACTCTCATCTCAGTTGCCCAAATTATTCGCTGCATGATTCCTTTCACCTCAAAGGTGGTGGTACTTGTCCATATGTCCATTCTGATATTCCCTGTCAGAGACTTGGTAATTTAGAATCTCCTCTCTTTGATCTTCTCTGACTTAAAATCTCTCTAACTCGTTGCGCCAAATTTATCTATTGTCGCTACTGTTCTCCCAACTCCACTAATCACTTGGAGCTCTTTCACTTCCTCTCTTTGCAACTTGATTTTCTCCAGTCCAACTTTCCTAACAGTGAGATAATTTTCCTTGGTGATTTTAATGTTCACAACTTCACCTGCTTCCGTTTTCTAGTCACACTGACCCAGCTGGTCGAGATGCCGAGGCTTTTGCAATTACTAATGACCTTGTACAGATTGTTCATTTACCTACAAGAATACTGAAAAATCCTAACCATACAGCCAACACATTTGATCTTTTACTCACAAACAATCCTTCTAAGTACACTGTCGAAGTGAGTGGTCATTTAGGCACCTCAGATCACAACTTAGTGATTGTCTCTTCTCCAATGGAGAAGAGAGACAATCACCAAGTTTTGATCTGCTTTTATCTATTGGCTATTCCCAACCTCGTGTTGTTTGGTATTACAAGAATGCAAAATGGGATGACCTGCGGGATTTTGTTTCTTCTTTTCCTTTTCCTTCTTTATCTTTGGTGACTCCGATTTCTAGGCAAAATGACACATATCTCTTTTGGGGATTATCCTGACTTCTAATCGCTCTTGGAACAAGCATTACAAATATTGCTTCCTCTGCATCTAGAAAACTTGGTTTTCTCTTTCGCTCTCGGCATTACTTTTCTTCCAAACAGCTATTCAGCTCGGTACAAATCACAAATCAGCCCCACCATGGAATATTGTTCCCACATCTGGAGTGGTGCCCCCAAAACCTCTCTCTCAGGCTTCTAGATTCCATTCAGAAGAGGGCAGTTAGGTTAATTAATAACTCCTCTCTAACAGAGTCTCTCCACTCGCTGTCTCATAGACATACTGTTTCTGCTGCATGCCTTTTGTACAGATACTTCCATGGACACTGTTCTTCTCAATTGGCTTTTATAATTCTCGCTCTCTCTTACAAAACAGTCCGAACACGTGCTGCCACCAGCCAACATCCATTTACTGTCCAACTTCAAACTCACAGAACCAACTTTTCATCATCCTTGTTTATTCATGCAACTGCCATTTTCTGGAACAACCTTCCTTCATACGAATGTCCTGAAAATTACAGTCTACAGAAGTTCAAGTCTAATGTCAACAAATATCTTCTTTCGTCTTCTCAACCTCCAACCTATGCACGGTACTAAGTACTATAGGTTCTAAAACCTCTCGTGTTTGGGGTTTTCAAAAAAAAAAATAAATAAAATATGCACCTGCTGACCCTGCACTGGCTAAGCCACTGAACAGTAGTAATCCTTCATAGCATAGAAAGTAATCCATATAGTGTGGGTAGTGGAGAATGTTTTCTGCTTCAAATGGATGGAAAGTACTTGTCAATATTCCATCTGGAAATAATGTCAAGTGGCGTGAAGACATTAACAACAGGTGTTTTATTTTGAAAAGTCCCGTGCGGTAAAATCAAGCAGAAATTTACCCTTTATGTTACCAAAAGTTGGGACCCCACTCTTAGGGTGCAAAAATGAGGCACTTTTCACAGGCTCCATGACGTTAATAAAATATGCTTTACATTTAATATTCAATACCAAATTTCTACTTTCTCTCTACCCCCAAATACAAAATATCATTTCTTATTTATTGTACTGTTAGGTTTTCACTATCCACGATTTGATAGGTGGAACAGGATCAGGTATGTCTGCCAGGGGCAAAGGTTAATGACGTTGTAGAGCGAATATCATCTTTTAAGGGCACAAAAGGTGATATAGTTGTACACGTTGGCACTAATAATATTAAGAGTAGGAGACCGGCAGAATTACTTAACAAGTACAGGTCACTGTTGAACAAAAGCCGAGAATTAGGGTTGAATTTGAAAGTGTCTGCAATTCTGCCCAGACACGATAGGAGGGAGTATATGATGAGAGCCTTGTCGATCAATTTGGCCCTGGAAAGATTGTGCAAGGCTCAAGGGGTAAAATTTTTTCAGCCTGGACTGTACTTGTTAACAGGAGAGATTGCTTCTACAGGGATGGGATACACTTAAATAGAAAGGGTGCAAGAATATTTGCTGATGCTATCGAGGCAGTGTTAGGTGGGTCGGAAAACTGCTAGCTTGGGGGGAGACAAAGAACAATAGATTGACAGTAGCCACTGGCAGAGGTGAAAGAGATTCTTGCACTGCTTCTATTAGAATGAGCAGAAGCCTGAAAAACAAGATGCATGATATTTCAGAGACTGCTGGGAGCCATTGCGGTACAAGTAAACACATGGGTTGTGTTAGGGTAGCTAAGAATAGAAACAGGTGCAGGTATACTTGCGTGTACACCAATGCTAGGAGTTTAGTAAAGAAATTTGATAAATTTGAGGTATTGCTCAAAACATCAAAGGCAGATATTGTTGGGATATCAGAGACGTGGTGTCACACAGATATAAGGGATGCAGAACTGCAATTTGGGGAGTACAATGTCTACAGAAAGGATAGACAGGATAGGAAGGGGGGGGTTATGCTATTAGTTAAGAAACACATAAAAACAAGGAAGTGAAGCCAGTCGACATCGCTGGACAGTGCAGTGTTGAGTCAGTTTGGTGTGACATAAGCATTGGAAGATCAAAATTGAGAGTAGGAGTGTACTATAGGCCTAATGACTCTGATGAGTATAATAAGAAACTGTACAGGGAAATAGAGTGGGCCAGTATATCAGAGAGTCTTATAATGGGGGATTTTAATTTCCCAGATATTGACTGGAATTTGTGGGTTGGTCACTCACACACTAGCAATGCTTTTGTGGATTTATTGGATGATTGTTTTCTACATCAGCATGTTCGGGAGGCAACTAGAGGGAGTAATACTCTGGATTTGATTATCAGCAGTGATTCTTCATGCATTAAGAATCTGCAGATAAATGAACCACTAGGTGGCAGTGATCACAGTGTGCTGAAGTGGGATTTACTCAAAGAGGTAACTACCATTAGGGGTAAAGGGAAGGGTTATTGCTTCCGTAAAGGCGACTACGATGGACTGAGACAGTATTTAAATTCTATACAGTGGGACCAACTGATGATGTTACCAACAGCAAATTCAAAATGGGAAGCATTCAAAGAACTTATCTTGGAAGCTACTAGGCTTTACATACCAACTAAGAAATATTGTTCAAGGTTTAGGCCAAAATGGATGTCAGATGAACTAATGAGGCATATGGTAGAGAAGAAAAATGCATGGGATACTTACAAATTAACACATGACACAGAAGCCTATGATAGATACAAGTTGATATGCAACCAAGTTACAAAGGAGGTTAGGCAGGCAGGCGAAGGCAGATTACGAGAAATCCTTGGCAAGGAATGCAAAGAAAAACAGCAAAGAGTTTCTTACTTATGTAAACTCTAGAAGGAAGGGGATGAATCAGAATGGTCCACTTGATATTAATGGGTCAACTGTTGATGATCCTGCTCAGGTAGCTAACATACTAAATGAATATTTTGCATCGACATTCACACATGAGGAGTTATCCAGCGAGGGGAATGCCAGAGGTGTATTCAACTCTAGTAGTAAGCTACAGAATCTTGAAATAACTGGGAGTAAAGTGAAGGAGAAACTGTTGAAGATAAACACAAGAAAGGCACCCGGGGTGGATGGGATCTATCCAGTTATATTAAAGGAGGCAGCAAAGGAAGTAAGCAAACCCTTAGCCATAATTATGAGAGCTTCCTTGGACTCAGGGGAGGTACCCATAGACTGGAAATGTGCAAATGTGACCCCAATTCACAAAGGAGGATCAAAGGGTGACACAAGTAATTATAAACCTGAGAGCTTAACTTCTGTTCCAGGAAAATTAATGGAGGCACTGGTTAAAGAAGCACTGCAGGATCATTTAGACAAGACTTCAGTTATAGCTCGGACACAGCATGGTTTTGTTAAGGGGAAGTCTTGCCTGACCAATTTGATTGGATACTATGATGCAGTCACAAAAGAACTGGATGCAGGGAATAGCTTTGATATTATATACTTGGACCTTAGAAAGGCTTTTGATACTGTTGCACATGGAAGACTGCTACACAAATTGGAGCAGTGTGACATCGGAGGCAAATTGTTGCTATGGATAAAGGGGTGGTTGAGGGGGAGAAGACAGAGAGTTGTAATCAATGGACACTGCTCATCGTGGACTAATGTTATTAGTGGAGTCCCTCAGGGCTCAGTGTTGGGTCCATTATTGTTTTATGTATTTATAAATGATATTGATGATGGTATATCAAGCTTAATGTCCAAGTTTGCAGACGATACAAAGGTTGGCAGGGTTGTCAAGGACACTACTGACACTATGCTACTGCAACAGGATCTGGAAAGGTTGAGCAGATGGGCTGAGAGGTGGCAAATGAAGTTTAACATTGACAAATGTAAAGTGCTACACATGGGAAACAGCAACCCCAGAGCAACGTATCAACTCTGTGGTACTACACTGACAGTGGTAGAGAATGAAAGGGACTTGGGGGTGGTTGTGCAGGCAGATATGAAGTTCTCTGAGCAGTGCAGACGGGCTGCAAGAGTAGCTCATGGAGTATTGTCAATGATATACAGGAATTTTTCCAGCAGGGATAAGGAAGTGATTATTCCCTTGTATAAGGCAATGGTCAGGCCACACCTAGAGTACTGTCTACAAGTCTGGAGGCCTCATTTCAAGAAGGATGTAGAGCTGCTGGAACGAGTACAGAGAAGGGCAACAAGATTAGTGAATGGAACAAAGGGGTGCTCTTATGAAGAAAGGCTTAAGTTTTGCAAATTACAGTGTCTGGAGACTAGGCACCAGCGAGGTGATCTGATAGAGGTGTATAAAGCCTTGAATGGTTTGAGCATGCTCAATGCTGATGGGATTCTTCCTCTAGCTCAGAAAAATCACCTGAGAGGGCATAAATTCCAATTGAGGAAAGACAGATGTAGGATAGACGTGCGGAAATTTGCCTTTAGCCAGAGGGTGGTTGGTTGGTGGAACAGACTTCCATCCCTTGTAGTGGAGGTTGATAGCCCAAATAAGTTTAAGGCTCAGCTGGACAGGTATTATGAATGAACAGAGGGGGTGAAGTGGAAGTGGGGTTTTTTTTTTTTTTTGGCTGATGCTGCATAAGCTTGCTTTCTTGCATCAAATGCCTCTACTAATGCTAATACCAGAGCGATAGGTAGTCAGGGCTTTTTTTGGGACGGTATGCAACAGTAAGGCATATGAGCACCTTTATTAACACATCACATGTGACATTTGGATGCAGTACATTTCGAAAAATGTAATATTCAGTAAATTTTTTCCACATGTTTACCTATTATTCAAATAAGCTTTAGTTATTTAACTAAATTTGCATGTTTCACTGTCTATTGTTAAGATATTTGCTATATAAAACTTTGCAACCATTTTTAGAATTTTAAATTACTCAATTGGACCTCTGTTTAACAAACTCCTTTATAGCTAATTTTTCTATTTAGCGAATTTTTTTGAATTCCCCTTGGTAATTACATTTAAAATAGTTTCTGTTGAGTAAAGAAAATTTTCATACAATGAACAGATTAGGAGAGACTTAAGGGTACACACTGTTCGCACTTCTGGGAATTAGTGCTGCTGCTGCTGCTAGGCATGAATTAAGAGAGCTAAAGGGATTACCGTTCTACAACTTACTGGTCCTCTTAAAACTTATCTGGCCACCATTCCCACATCCTGAGACATCATACTGGTGAACAATGTACATCAAGGGGTATTCCCAAATTCTCTAATAGCGAATTAGCAGATAATGATTTTCTTTTACCCTGACAAATAATCATCTGTTGTTTCGAGGAAGTGCGTCATTCCCACTTTTCCATAAATTTTCCCTATCTCTGTTTCAGTTCATGAATATCCAAATGACTCCGACATTTTGGACAATTTCAAAAAAAGAAAAAAAAATTCAAATTTCACAACTAGTGACAATATCGATGATGAGAGAAGGAAAATGAGGACAATGAAGGTATTAAAACTTCTAAACATAAAATGTTGGCAGCTTTTGAAACTTCGTTGAGGCCTGCAGTGTGAATAAAATGTCCTTGAAATTACAAAGTACGATAAAACAAATGTGGACATAACGAGATGTACACTAAAATCCAGTGTACAACAAAAGATAACCAAATATTTTTCAAAATAATTCTTAATATTGTGTGCATCGGGTATGTATGGAAAAAAAAACCGTGTCTTAATATGTTATGTATTAATAAATCATTTTGAAATGTTAGAAAATTTATTTCTTCCCACTTATTTCTGATTTATTTACCATATTTTACTCTATTTCTAAATGTTGAATTATTTTTCATTGTGGAAAAGGTCATATTACTTTATAACAAAATTTTGCAGGAAAACAATCAATTACGTTATATAGAGGTCTGACTGTAGATTTATTTTATTAGGGTTCATCCCACTTTTGCAGGTATTCTGTTCATCTAAGAAGTAACACTAATTTAGGCAAACTCATGTAACTTTTTCTTTTTACATGTCTCTCTTTGGAAATACCATTTCCCAAGGGCTCGTACTGGTTCCCTACTAGTTTTTCTGCAGCTATTCTTACAATGTAAAAGTTTGTTCAACATTAATAACTTTGTATTTGTGCATTTTCAACTTAGACGCAGAGCTAGATTTAAACATGTTGTGACCCTAAGTTATAACATGTACGAGGCCCTTCACTGGTTAACTGTGACAATATTCAAAAAGAATTTTTGAGGTGGAGCGATGCCCCTTGTATTATGAGGCCCTAAGCTGTAGCTTGTTTAGCTTATGTGTAAATCCGGCCTTGCTTAGTAGATGCAACAGTTTTATTTAACTGCCCATGAAATAGAGTGGTAACGAGATTGCAAGTGAATTAGCATTTAAAAAAAAAGTGTCTTGAACAGAAAAGTAAAAAATTAAAAGAATTACTTTTCATCTTCCACAGTTAAGAAATCAAAAACAAGTGAGAATGCAAGTGAAGACATAAGTGAAGACTACAGAGGCGTGTCAAAAGTTGTTTTTGTTCCTGATGGTATCCATGTCAAACAGCAAGGGATGAATGGCATAAACGCCTGACTAAGGTTGCTGGGACTATTGATCAAAAAAATATATTCATGTGCAAACTAAATAATTGGCTAAATTATCAAAATAAGAGACTTGGCTGTGCATTATATAAACAAATTGGAACTATTGGAGTGGAAAATAAAATGGGCATGAAGATTTCAAAGGATTGAGCAAACAATGAAGTTACCGATTTTGGCAAAAACAGACAGCAACTATTGTCTTTAAGGAAAAAGAAACAAAAAAACACTGGAATTAGGGAGATTTTTTTTTTTTTTTTTTTTTTTTTTTGATTTGGTAGTTGTTGGCGCATCGGCTTCTGTGGCCATATTGCACCTCCCAAGGTTTTTGCAGTACTTTGATCCAAGCCCGAGGCGGGAATCGAACCCGCGACCTTTGGGTTGCCGGGCAGGTACTTTACCCACTCGGCTAGCCCGGTCGGCAATTAGGGAGAGGCAAGTCACATGATCGATCACGTTGCATGGCATCATCCACACAAAGGAACATGGAAGACAGGTGGTGCTGCTTAGGGGCAGCGGCTACAATTAAAACCAGCTTTTTTTTAGAGAGCTGGTTGTTAAAAATTTACCAGCACACCCCCCTGTTTATATCTATAGAAAGTTGTAAATGTCTTTTAATGGTCTGAATATTTCATAAGTGGCAAGATATAACAAGATCACCAGCAAATATACAGTTCAGATCGGCAGTACTGGGGACATTGTGTCATGATGTTTAGCCTAAGTGAAAAAAAAAAAAATGTAGCGCTGAGCATCAATCCCTGTGGGACACCTTCCTGTGTATAAAATGAGAATGCAGTTTGATAATGGATTTGAATATTCTGTGTCAAAGAAAATATTGAATGAATTACAGTAAGTGTACTCACGATCCCAGGGAATAAAGTTCTAGCAGTATTCCATACCTCCAGGCAGTGTTAAAAAGCTCTTTCAATATTAAGACTTACCATTATAAGATTTTCATTTTTGACAAAAACATTATGGATGTTTGTCTCGGCTTTGATTATAAGATCCAGAATGGATCTATATTGTGAGAATCCAAATTGATTGTCACTTATCAGTATTTTAGTTTCAAGTACCCAGGTAGGTTGTTTGTGTATCATTGTTTTAAGCATTTTACTTAGGCAGCTGATGAGAGCAACTGGTCAGTAATTTTGCAGAAGTGATTAATCCTTTCCTGGTTTAGGAAAGGCTAAAATAATGGAGTGATGCCAGGAAGAGGGATATGTACCTTCAAGAAAAATCTGGTTACAAAATGTTAGCAGTAAATTCAAGGTTATACTGTTTAGCTGTTTCAGCATTGCACAAAGAATTCCATTGTGTCTGGCTGTGCTATTGGGTAATCTATTTAGTGCTGCTTAGAGTTCAAGTAGATTAAAAGGCTGATTGTGGGCAAAATGTTGGGAAGTATGAAAATTTATCTTGTACCTTTCTGCTAAAACTTTGATATGTAGAAAATAACTGTCGTATGCCGAAATGACAGACATTTGAGAGAAAGTCTCTGCAATGAGGTTAGCTGTTTCTTGAGGAGAAGACATTTCCTGTCCATTCGTGGTTAACCCCATTTATTCTTCAGGGCACATGTGCAGAAAAGAAATATGCTCTTGGTTGGTACATGCAAAACTCGAGCTCATATTTTTGTTATCAGTTTACTAAATACAGTGAAACTTCCCTTTAATGGACAGCCATGGGGAACGAAAATGTGTCCGTTAGAGAGAAGTGTCCGCTAACAAGAAGTCTGAGGGAGAAAAAAAAAAAAGAAAGAAAGAAAAATCGTTAAACGTTTAATGTAAAATTAAATTGAAATACATACAGATTTTGAACAATATTTTTGTAAATAATATACAATTACATACACAAGAGATAAAGAAAAATCATTAAATGTTTAATGTAAAATTAAATTAAATCATATACAGATTTTGCACAATATTTTTGTAAATAATATACATACAATTGTGCTATGCATATTATGACTTTATCTTAAGAAAAATACGTACAGTAATCACTTATTTTCTTCTGCACCTTCTTCCGGCTGATAATTTTGTTTTCAACATTTGTTTGGAGTAAAGAAACCATCAAAAGTCCTTCAGTATCTTCTTCAGTGGCAAAAAACATTTTTAAACGATTGATTTGTATGAGCGCTTCTTCTATTTTCATCGGTGGTTCGTCGTTAATATGTTCTTCGACAGAATGACCTCCTTCCATTTCTTCATCCTCGTGAGGAACTTCTTGAAAAATATCGATGATAATGTCGTTGATATCTAGAGCACCATCTTCTGTAGTGAGGTTCGAGTCTATATCTTTGTAGCCAGGGTCACTTGTAGCGGAAGTATCGTACATTATCAATAGATGTTGAAGTTCTTGTTCTTCTTGGTGCTCCACATTGCTGTTCACAACTTCAATTTTTGTGTTTGAGAAGCCAGACTTTACAAAACAGTTCACGACAGTTTGTTTTCTAATTGCGTTTACTGAAGAGGAAATCCATTGAATCGCATCTAGGATGCTGATTTTCTTTGCAAGGTCACTCGCACATGTTACATCGTTCATGTTTGCAATTAGATGTCTTAAAACACGTTTTCTGTAGTGAAGTTTAAAATTTTTTATTATCCCTTGATCCAAGGGCTGACACTCTGCAGATGTGTTTGGTGGTAGAAAAACGATTTGAGTGCTGGACAATTCAATGTGCGGGTGAGATGCAGCATTATCCATGAAAAGAATAATTTTTCTGTTTTGACGAATCATGTTTTGGTTAAAGTGACTTATCCATTCGCTCATGATATCTCGTCATCCACGCTTTTTTATTAGAGTTCCCGTCAACATTCAAAAGATTCAACTTTATGCCCTTGAAACAATGAGGATTTTGTGGGTTTCCTATAACAAGAGGTTGTTCAAAGTCTCCCAGCATATTTGTACACAATAGTACAGTCAAGTGTTCCTTAGAAATTTTTCCGCCCTGGCACTTTTCGTTTTTTAGACTCATTGTGTTTTCAGGAAGAGCTTTAAAAAAACAACCCTGTTTCGTCACAGTTGTAAATATCCTTAGCTTCAAAATCACGACATAAATCTTCCAATTTGACGGTCCACTCTGTTACAACCCCAGTATCAACAGATCCACCTTCACCACTTACGGTTTTCCAAGAAATTTTATGCCGAGTTTTGAACTTGTCTAGCCATCCCACAGAAGCTTTTAACTCATTTACTCCCACAGATTTCGCAACCTCCAAAGCCTTTTCCCTAATAATAGGCCCATTAATGGGGATTTTTTTAGCACGTGCGCGACAAATTTGAAGTCCAACAGTTTTCGGGAATGATTTTTGAACCTGATCATTTCCGTGTTGCCAAAATTGTTTGAGCAGTTCATTTTTTTTCTTTAGGATGTTGCTTACCTGCGTCTTCCCAATTTTGAATTTTGCAGTGAGATTGCGAACACTATTTTTTTGCCGATCATACGCATTAATGAGTTCGACTATCTTTTAAAGTTAAATGTTTACGAGAAGACATTGTGAACTTCACACGACACTGAACAAAACTGAAAACTGAAACTGAAAAGACGAAAGGCCGACCATATTCCCCCCTCCCTGCACACACCGAATTCATCAGAAGTTTTACACGTGCCTTAAAATTCTTGAAAAAGGGTTTAGAACCGCGACGTAAACCTTGATAAAATTCAGAGAATCGGAAATAGAAAATAAACACACGACTGAGGCAATACGTGGAAGAAACGTTCCTAGAAAAAGGGCCGTGAGATCGCCCGCTGTCCGTTATGGGGAGATCAAATTAAGTGCTAATCTAAACGAAACAGTGCAGATTGCCTGTCCGTGTCTGTTACAGAGAATGTCCGCTAGACAGAAGCTGCAAACACGTTAAAACCAATGGAGGTGAGTTGGGGAATTTGAAAATGTCCATTGTAGAGAGATGTCCATTAGCGAGAGGTGTCCGTTAGGAGAAGTTTCACTGTATATAAATCATGAATTATTACTATTTTTTAATATATTTAGTTAATGACTGATTACTAATTAATGTATTACTGAAATACATGTACTTTGCAGATATGTGAAATATGTTGCATTTCAATTTTTACTAATGTCAAGACAATATGACATTGTGAGGTATAAGCAGTAAAGTGAAAACAATTATTTTTATATATTATTAGTTAACTGAATAATCAATTTACCACAGGGGCTCACATCTGGTGAGTATGGGCTTGGCACACCCAGGGTCCTGAGCTGGATATCATCATTCTTCTCTTTATTGGTGATTCCCTTCTACTTCTGATTCTCTCTCTCTCTCTCTCTCTCTCAGGGTAATTCAGAATTTTTTTTTTATTATTTTGTTTTATTTGGTTCGTGCAGCATAAACCTTAGGCTTCCTTGGACCATATGGCTAATCATAATAATAATAATTCTGATTATTTGTAATAGGATAATTATTTATTTTCACTTCTATTAATCAAAGAAAAATAAAAAATTTAGCTCACAATATTTTGCAATAATCCCTCTGGAAATATTAGCAAGTGAACTGCATAAGGAGGTGATTATTCCCTTGTATAAGGCAATGGTCAGGCCACACCTAGAGTACTATATACAGGTCTGGAGGCCTCATTTCAAGAAGGATGTAGAGCTGCTGGAACGAGTACAGAGAAGGGCAACAAGAATAGTGAATGGAACAAAGGGGTGCTCTTACGAAGAAAGGCTTAAGTTTTGCAAATTACAGTGTCTGGAGACTAGGCACCAGCGAGGTGATCTGATAGAGGTGTATAAAGCCTTGAATGGTTTGAGCATGCTCAATGCTGATGAGATTCTTCCTTTAGCTCAGAATAATCACCTGAGAGGGCATAAATTCAAATTGAGGAAAGACAGATGTAGGATAGACGTGTAGAAATTTGCCTTTAGCCAGCGGGTGGTTGGTTGGTGGAACAGACTTCCATCCCTTGTAGTGGAGGTTGATAGCCTAAATAAGTTTAAGGCTCAGCTGGACAGGTATTTTGAACGAACAGAGGGGTGAAGTGGGTTTTTTTTTTTTTTTTTTTTTTTGGCTGATGCTGCATAAGCTTGCTTTCTTGCATCAAATGCCTCTACTAATGCTAATGCATTATAAATTTCAAACATCGCTGTATAGCTTGTCCTTGAATGCAAATGACTACAGTTACTTTTCTTGGAGGTACCACATGCTTTCACCTGGATACTTCCTTCCAGTAAAATCATATTAGGAGTCCTTTATTGTACCTAAAGTAATTCATTATATTGGAGGAAACAGTTTTTGCTCCTAACTGATGTAACACTTTCGAATTTTCCCGATGTGAATTATCTGAACACAATGTAAATTAGAAGGACAATAAAAGAGTTGATAATTGGTGCCATTCGTGGGAAGCATTCCGACAAACAAATTTTCTGTTTTTTTTGTCTTGTTGTTGTCTTGTTATTTTCTGTTTGTTTATCTTGGGATCTCATATGACCATGTAGTCAAGGATGACTACATGGTCATATGAGATCCCAAGATAGATAGATAGATAGAGAGAGAGAGAGAGAGAGAGAGAGAGAGAGAGAGAGAGAGAGAGAGAGAGAGAGAGAGAGAGAGCGAGAGAGAGAGAATACAACAAACTGCACTGCATTTAGCAGTTACCAGCTTGATTGTGTGAAATTGAACATCTGCCAAAAACCACAGTAAAACAAAAGAAGAGATAGGGAGTAAATCTATTTTTCAGTGGGGTATATCTTTTTATTGCAGCTCAGAACAGCATATGACCATGGATGCTGAATTTATTTGGCTTATGTACTAAAACCAAATTTCTCCCTTTGTGATAATATCAAAGCATACCAAGGAAATATTTTCTAACAATACTTTTTGAAAAGCCCATTAACCATAATCCATTACCTTTGTATTGTTCGAAAATATTGCAATTTTATGAACAATACACATTTCAAAAAACAATCGATTTCATGGAGGATGATTTTTTTCCTTCTTTTGCGCACCAGTTTTAGAAGTTTATAATGCAGCTATCAATAGAAATATTTTCTTGAAATTTCGTTAGAAGATCAAATATACATCCAGGAAACTGCTGTTCCGTTCCCTAAAAACAATTAGCATTAGTAGAGGCATATGATGCAAGAAAGCAAGCTTATGCAGCATCAGCCAAAATAAAAAAAATAAATTAAAAAAAAAAAAAAAACACTTCCACTTCACCCCTCCATTCATTCAAAATATCTGTCCAGCTGAGCCTTAAATTTATTTAGGCTATCAACTTCCACAACGTGGGATGGAAGTCTGTTCCACCAACCAACTACCCGCTGGCTAAAGGCAAATTTCCGCACATCGATTCTACATATGTCTTTCCTCAATCTGAATTTCTACACTCTCAGGTGATTATTCTGATCAAGAGGAAGAATCCCATCCGCATTGAGCATGCTCAAACCATTCAAGACTTTATACACCTCTATCAGATCACCTTGCCGGTGCGTAGTTTCCAGACACTATAATTTGCAAAACTTAAGCCTTTCTTCGTAAGAGTACCGCTTTGTTCCATTCACTAATCTTGCTGCCCTTCTCTGTACTCGTTCCAGCAGCCCTACATCCTTCTTGAAATGAGGCCTCCAGACCTGTATACGGTACTCAAGGTATGGCCTCACCATACCATTATACAAGGGAATAATCACCTCCTTATCCCTGCTAGAAAAATTCCTGTATATCACTGACAAGACATCATGAACTACTCTTGCCCTGTCTGCACTATTCAGAGAACTTCATATCTGCCTGCACAATTACCCCCAGGTCCTTTTCATTCTCTATCACTGTCAGTGTAGCACTACAGAGTTGATACGTTGTTCTGGGGTTGCTGTTTCCCATATGTAGTACTTTACATTTGTCAATGTTAAACTTCATTTGCCGCCTCTCAGCCCATCTGCTCAACCTTTCCAGATCCTGTTGCAGCAGCATAGCGTCAGTAGTGTCCTTAACAACCCTGCCAACCTTTGTATCATCTGCAAACTTAGACATTAAGCTTGATATACCATCATCAATATCATTTATAAATACAGAAAACAATAATGGACCCAACACTAAACCCTGAGGGACTCCACTAATAACATTAGTCCACGATGAGCAGCGTCCATTGATTACCACTCTCTGCCTTCTCCCCCTCAACCACCCCTATATCCATAGCAGCAATTTGCCACCAATGCCACACTGCTCCAATTTGTGCAGCAGCCTTCCATGCGCAACAGTATCAAAAGTCTTTCTAAGGTCCAAATATATAATATCAAAGTTATTCCCTGCATCCAGTTCTTTTGTGACTGCATCATAGTATCCAATCAAATTGGTCAGGCAAGACTTTCCCTTAACAAAACCATGCTGTGTTCGAGCAATAACTGAAGTCTTGTCTAGATGATCCTGCAGTGCTTCTTTAACCAGTGCCTCCATTAATATTTCTGGAACAGAAGTTAAAACTCACAGGTCTATAATTACTTTTGTCAGCCTTTGATCCTCCTTAGTGGATTGGGGTCACATTTGCACATCTCCAGTCTATGGGTATCTCCCCTGAGTCCAAGGAAGCTCTCATAATTATGGCTAAGGGTTTGCTTACTTCCTTTGCTGCCTCCTTTAATACAACTGGATAGATCCCATCCACCCCAGGTGCCTTTCTTGTGTTTATCTTCAATAATTTCTCATTCACTTTACTCTCAGTTATTACAAGATTATCTAGCTTACTGCCAGAGTTGAATACACCTCTGGCATTACCCTCCCTGATTAACTCATGTGTGAATGTCGATGCAAAATATTCATTTAGTTTGTTAGCTACCTAAGCAGGATCATCAACAGTTGAACCATCGATATCAAGTGGACCAATCTGATTCATCCCTTCCATCTAGAGTTTACATAAGTAAAGAACTCTTTGCTGTTTTTCTTTGCATCCTTTGCCAAAGATTTCTCGTAATCTGCCTTCGCCTGATTAACCTCCTTTGTAACTTGGTTACAGATCAACTTATATCTATCATAGGCTTCTGTGTCACATGTTAATTTATATGTATCCCATGCATTTTTATTCTCTGCCATATGTCTCATTAGTTCATCTTTTTTTTTTTTTTTTTTTTTTATGTGAACCCCATCTGACATCCATTTAGGCCTAAACCTTGAACAATATTTCTTAGTTGGTATATAAAGTCTAGTAGCTTCCAGGATAAGTTCTTTGAATGCTTCCCATTTTGAATTTGCTGTTGGTAACATCATCAGTTGGTCACTCTGTATAGAATTTAAATACTGTCTCAGACCATCGTAGTCGCCTTTACGAAAGCAAAAACCCTTCCCTTTACCCCTAATGGTAGTTACCTCTTTGAGTAAATCCCACTTCAGCACACTGTGATCACTGCCACCTAGTGGTTCCTTTATCTGCAGATTCCTAATGTATGAAGAATCACTACTGATAATCAAATCAAGAGTATTACTCCCTCTACTTGCCTCCCGAACATGCTGATGTAGAAAACAATCATCCAATAAATCCACAAAAGCCTTGCTAGTGTGTGAGTGACCAACCCACAAATTCTAGTCAATATCTGGGAAATTAAGACCCCCATTATAAGACTCTCTGATTTACTGGCCCACTCTATTTCCCTGTATAGTATTTTATTATGCTCATCAGAGTCATTAGGCCTATAGCACACTCCTACTCTCAATTTTGATCTCCCAATGCTTATGTTACACCAAACTAACTCGACACTGCAATGTCGACTGGCTTCACTTCCTTGGATTTTGTTTCTTAACTAATAGCATAACCTCTCCTCCCTTCCTATCCTTTCTGTACACATTGTACTCCCCAAATTCCAGTTCTGCATTCCTTATATCTATGTGACACCACGTATCTGATATCCCAACAATATCTGCCTTTGATGTTTTGAGCAATACCTCAAATTCATCAAATTTATTTACTAAACTCCTAGCATTGCTGCACACACAAGTATACATGCACCTGTTCCTATTCTTAGCTACCCTAACAATTACAATAGAGCAAACCTTTTTTAATCAAATGTGCATTGCAGTGTTATCAGTTTTACACCAGTTTATCCTGTTTCCAGCGTGACTTCCAATACATGAATTTCCTTGATTTTCTGTTAATAGGTGCAACACACACTGAAGAAAGGAAATACGATATTTTTGCCTTTCAGAGACAATTGTTACTACTGTTTCGCTTTATTGCTTCTTATGTCAACTAACAATAGCTTGTGTTTGTCTTTTGTTTGTTTTTTTGCCTTCTCGATATTGCTGTATGGAGAACTGACGCAATGGCAGAGTCAACTGTTCTCACGCTTCGGCCATAAACAACAACTCTCTGTAAACAGAGAGGCACGCTCTCTCAACATCAAAAAACAAATCAAGTATCATGTTTCATAAGCCCTAGGCTAGTTAAGGTGGGAGTTAGAAAAATAACTGAAAAAGTCCTAAAAAAATGCTTACTTGATGTCACATTTTTGTTGTTTGCATGAAATTGAAGAGAAATTTCTGAAAATTGGAGTGGGAAAATTCAAGAAAACAGTTCTGGCTCCAGCTATAGAGTTTCAGCTCTCTCGATAGAGTAAAAAAGTATAGAATTTATTTGTTGAACCCAGTAGGGGTGTTTAAACCCCAACAGAGCTGAATCAGGTCTGTTGGGAAATAAAAACTGAACATATCTGAAATGTAATGCATTGCATACACATTACCTAACTTGTCGGCGCCTCCGTAGCCAGGAGGGCAGGAGCAGCAGTGCGTAGTTCACGCTTCTTGATTAGACCGGGGTTCGAGCCCGTGACCACCAAATATGGAGGATGCGGAAAGGTCAGGGAATGACCACTGCATATCCCCGGAGCAATATGGCCTTAGTTGCTAATGCTCCTAAAAAAAAAAAGAAAAAAAAAACCTAACTTGTCTTTTTTTCCCCCAGTTGAGAAATGGCTATTTTGGTCTTCAGATAAAGATTTTAACAAGCCACTTTTGAAACAATTTGGCCATTTCCAAGCATGACATAATGCCTGGCATTATACACACACAAAACAAGAGGTGAAAAATATCATGTAATATAATCATAAAAATAAATATATTATGTATGCCTTTACAAATTTATACATACCCACTTTTTAAGGGCATCTTTAACAGGCTGACCTTTACCCTGTAAAATAAAAGTTATTAAATAACTGGGAAGTATTATTTATATAAGACTTATTCAGTTAGAAAAATTAAGAAAATATGAAAGAAAGATGTCTTTCATTATGAGGTTATGTGCTATACTACAAATAAGCAGCACTCCCATACAAATGAAAATATAGTGCTACTTATTTGCAATGTGGTGCCATTCTCCAGAGAGCCATTTTGATGAATAAAACTGGCTCTCTGGAGAATGGCACCTCATCAGTAGGAGGCCAAGCACTCCAATCACTGCAGTTCCTGACATACTTTTCCAATAATTTTAAAAATTATCTCCAATCTAATAACAATGATTTTCAAATAATATATATCAAATAATTGCGATATATTTTAGATAATAAGATCTAAATAAAAATAGATGATCCCCTTCTATAATAAACAAGAAATTTTTTTATTATGCCGAAGGTTAAATACCATTTCTATATAAAACTGCATCTCATTTTGCACACATCAGAATGCAGGTGGCTCAATTAGTACCATTGCAGTTGCTAACTTAGGCCACTAGAAATCTGTCAAGATATCACTAAGTCTCAAAACAGGCTGTCATGGCTGTATCTCTGAGCTTTTTATAACTAAAATATTCACTTCACCTCTTCTAGTGATGTTATTCAATTAAAAACAAAACTAATAATTTTAGGTTGACTCACAGAGAACAATGTCATTTATAATGTGAAATAAGCCCAACTTTTTGTTGTCAGTAGAGGAAACAAAGTGCCCCCAAGACAGAAATAAATTGCAGAGTAAAATTAGTATTAATATTAAAATTATGCAGGGAAGGACTTTACCTTGCCTCATTCATATATTCCCCATTTCCAATAAAAACTAACCAATTCTACATTAAACATTACTAAACCCTCTGCCTCGATCAGCATCATCATCTGTCATCATTCCGGTATTTCACAAGTCTACATATGAAGCCTCACCACCATGCCCTGTCTGTGTAGTTCTCTCCGTCATTGATTTCACTCCAGTTTCCTCCTCTCTTAATGACATTGGTCTTTATCATGTTTTTCCATCTCATTCTTGGTGTCCCCCTTGGTATTTTGTCCCTTAATTGTAAATCAAACATTCTTGTTAGCAAATGCCTCTCGTTTGTCCTCTTGACATGTCCAAACCATTTCAAATAGACCTTTCAATCCTATTCTGGAGTTTTTAAAACTGAATTCTCTCATTAATCATGTCATTCCTGATTTTGTCGCGTCTTGTCTTTCCGGCTATGCTCCTCACAAATCTCATTTCTGCCCGTTGAATTCTACTTTCATCCTTTTTGCTCATAGTCCAAGTTTCAGATGCATATGTCAGAATTGATACGTAAAAGGCCTGATATACAGCCTTCTTATACTTCAGTGGTATGTTCCTGTTCCAGACCAGATCTCTTGCCTGCCTATAGAAATTCCTGCCCACTTGTATCCTTCTACTCATTTCTTTGTCTATCACTGCAGTCTTGGTAATGGTGCTTCCTAGATACTTGAAGTTGTTAACCGTTTTTAGCTCTTTCCCTTCCATTGTAATGTATCCGTCAAGCTCGCCACTCCTCTTTAGAGCCATTACTTCACTCTTCTCCTGACTGAAAACCAGTCCAAATTCATTGGCCATACTGGCCCACATATCAACTTACCGTTGCACTTGTTCCCTGCTCTCTCTCCCCATATGCAGAGGTCATCTGCAAAGAGCATGACTTTCATCTAGTCCTGTCTAAGTTGTTCCATCACTCAACATTGCACATCATTCATGACAGCTATGAATAGTAGTGGTGACAGGATGCCTCCTTGCCTCAAACCTGATGTTATTTCTAAGCTCTCCGTCAACCCCATCACTGTTCTTACTTTGCTCACTATATCAGTGCACATATTCTCAATTCTCTCCACAAGATGTTCCTCTATCCCCAAGTTTCTCAAAACCTCCTACGCTTTCTCTCTCTTTACGGCATCAAACGCTTTCTTTATATCCAAAAATGCCATCCATAATTCTTTATTGTGCTCATAACACTTTTCCATCAGTTGCCTGATGAAGAAAATTAGATCCACCGTCAATCTGCCAAGCCTAAAGCCATACTGTTTCTCGGCCATCCTATTTTCAATTTTCCTCTTATCTTCTGCTGTAACACTCTCTCATACAGCTTACTCACATGTGATGCCAATGTAATGTCTCTATAATTGGAACAATTTTTCCTGTTCCCCTTCTTGAACAACGGGATGATCAAACCTTCTTTCCAGTCCTTCGGCACCTGCCTCTCATCCCAGCCAGATCTTACAGAACAGTTTGTATGTCCATGCTATCCCTGCCTCGCCTGCAGCCTCGACCAGCATGAAGGTATTGCCTAAAGGTAAAATTTATGAGTTCCAGCCTTCTTTCACTCCCTAATAGTTTTAATTTGTGCTGCCTAGTTCTTTTTTATTCTAAATAGTTAAGCTATGTAGTTCGTATTTTATGCAGTTCTTCATAGGGGCACCGATTAGCATTCCTTGCCAACCTGGTTGCCCTTCTTTGAAGCATCTCTAGATATTTTGCCTTTTGTTGGGTGTGGGGCTCCAGGGTACACTATTTCAAATCTGGTGAGTATGGGCTTGGCACACCCAGGGTCCTCAGCTGGATATCATCATTCTTCTCTTTCTTGGTGATTCCCTCCTACTTCTGATTCTCTCTCTCTCTCTCTCTCTCTCTCTCTCTCTCTCTCTCTCTCTCTCTCTCTCTCTCTCTCTCTCTCTGTCTAATTAATAATAATAAATGCTCTCACTCTCTCTCTGTCTAATTAATAATAATAAATGCTCTCTCTCTCTCTCTTATATTCATCTTACACTGAAAGATAATGACATTCTACTTCTTGCAAAGATTCTATAAATCATTAACAGTATGCCGTGTGCTTTCCTAGCAGCCATTTTACATATGAGCATAGTGAATTTCATATTTGGTTGTATCATAATCCCCAAGTCCTCTTCATCCTGAACCACTTTGAACTCCACCCCCCCTGCCCCCCATCCAGTTCATAAGTGACTGTTAGATTCATGTTTTCCAAAGTTGAAGCATTAATTACCATTTTTAAGATTATATTTGCAACCAATCCGGATCATTACATTACAAAGCTTGATTCTTCTGGACATTATTATATCTTTAGGTGTAATGGCCTTAATCCACAAAAAATTTTAAAAATTCTGTTTTTCTATGCAGTTTTATCCTCTCTCTCTCTCTCTCTCTCTCTCTCTCTCTCTCTCTCTCTCTCTCTCTCTCTCTCTCTCTAGTAAACAGTAGTGATCAGCTTATGACACAACTAATATGTTAAAGTCAGGAAGTGCAGACTGATGCCTAGTAATCTAAAAGAAATAGAAAAAAAATGGTATTAATGGATAGTGTAAAATAAGGTATAAACAACAGGCATGAGAAATATATAATGTGAAATAAGGTGCCTTATAGTCAAGAAATATCATTCTGGCAGACTTGCTTTCTTTCAGCTGCAGCAACTTTTCGAATAGATACTTTTCCAAGGTTATTTTATATCACTTATTTTATAGCAATCTAACTCAATGGGAAAGCAGTCATGTGAAGTTAGATTATTATATCACTTATTTTACAATCTAATTCCATATAATAATTCCCACTTGTGGTTTGAATATTATTCTTATTGTAAATATTGTTGAAAAGTAAATATAAATTTCTCTGTTACTTCTGCAGGGAATTCTATGATTCCTCATATTTCAATCAAATAAGGGATCTATATTATGCGACACGGAAGCCTATGGTAGATATAAGCTAGTCCAGTGATGCACAAACTCTGGGGCACGACCCCCAGAGGGGTCGTGGGATAAATTAAAGGGGTCGGGAAATTTATTTTTTGTGTATATAAAGGCTAAAAATCTGTTGCTAAAATTACTTTTTCAATACTGTAAGTGCAGAGCCCTTGCTACGCGAAACTTAGTCTGAGATATGAATGAACCCTACTGCCTATCACGTCAGGGATATGCCCAATTTGCTCAACGGCTATGAACACAGTGACTAGTGCGACTTCTCAGTATGTATTGATACTTCTCAGTACTACTCAAATGCTATGTAGTACTGAGAAGTACTACTCAATTAATCCCTTTAGCTCTTAATTAGTTCTTCCTCAAATTCTTAATTAGTTCTTCCTCAAGCACAAATTCTCACATTGCCTGTACTGTATTGCCTAAAGTCCAGAGGTGCAAATGTGCAGGAGCAGCAAATATATAGCAAGTGTTGCACGCAAGCTTTATTCTGCTTCATAATTCGGTGCATTCTCCCTGCTGCAATAAAAATGATTTAAATTATGCATGGAGAAAAGTACAGCAACGATTTAAATACCATTCCTCTGTCCAGAGACACAGTCTCGCGATGTATTACAGTTAGCGTGCGGACAACTTAAAATTCAATTTATTAAATCGATTGAGAGAAAGTATGATTTTTGCAATACAATTAGATGAATCCACAGATATTTAAAACCTTGCTCAACTTACTGTATATGTCAGATACTCCTGCGAGAAGGATATTTTGGAGGATTATCTATTTTGCAAAGCTTTGGAAGGAAGAAGAACGGGCGAGAAGATTTTTGATGTTATAAATATTTTGTTTCAAACAAATAATCTAATGTGAAACAACTGTGTTACGATTTGGACTGATGGCTGCATTAACTGGAGAAAATAAAGGTTTAAAAGGCAAGGTAAAGGAAATTGCTCCTATTATAGTTTTTAATCATTACATTATACATAGGGAAGCATTAGTAGTGAAGGAAATGCAAACATTTGCAAGAAATTTTGAAATATTCAGTAAGTGTGATAACTTTATTAAAAGTAGAAGCTTAAATTGCATACTTTTCCCTATACTTTGTAATGAAATTTGATCCACTTATGAAACACTTTTTTATATACGAAAGTGACGTGGTTGTCCAGTGATAAGTGTTGCGATGTCTCTTTGGCCTCAAACATGAAGTTTTATTGTTTTTATCAGATACAGATCAGAACCTTGCTCAATTGTTTACAAATTAAAAATGGCTTGGAAAACTTAGCTATCTTGTTGATATATTTGAAAAACTTAATGATTTAAATTTAAGCCTTCAAGGACAGAGAACAAATATATTAATACTCAGTGATAAAAAAGAAGCTTTCAAAAATAAATTTAACCTTTGGAAAACTGAATTTGAGCTTAATAATATTGAAATGTTCCCATGTTTTTTTATTTTGTTAATAGCAATAATATTGACATTTTACAATTTAGGGATATCATTGCCACCCACCTAACAATGTTAATTAAGAATTTTTCCAAACGATTTAAAGTATCTCCAGAAAAAAAGTTGTACTGGATTCGTGATCCCCTTTGCTTTTGAAATTTCTTCATGTCCCAAAATTACCATTGAGCAAAAGGAAGATCTTATCAACCTGACATTTGATGAAGTATTCATCAAATGTCAGGTTGATAGAATCCTTTCAAGACTAGTGAAAAATTTTGGCTTTCTCTTGAAGACAAGTATCCAGAATTATCGAAAACTGCAATATAAGCATTGCTACCTTTCGAGTCTACATATTTTTGTAAGGTTGGTTTCTCAAAATTAACAGTTATAAAACCAAAACGGCATTCCAGACTTGATCCAGAAGATGACATGAGATTAGCAATTTCAAATATTGTATCCAAATATGGACCAGGTATTATAGGTTATCAAGGCTCATCCTTCTCATTAATTGTTTTGTTTTGTTTCTCTTCATTTTTTATTAATTTGCTCAACGGCTATGAACACAATCTTAATTAAAGAATAAGAATTTGATTTGTTGTTTTTGCTGTATTCAATTAAAATATTAAACAAATATTGTAATGTGCAAATTAAAAAATTAGCAATTTTTTTATTTCTTTCTCAGTACTCAAAATTTTCTACTACATAATTTATAAAATGCGATTTTTCTTCTCTGAAAATCTCGTCATCCTCCCTCGGAGTTTACATTGAGGTGTCATATTAATTTTATATTTAATAAAGGGGGGGTCGTGAGCGAAATAAGTTTGAACGCCACTGAGCTAGTCTGTAATCAAGCCCCAAAGCAGGCTAGGCAAGCAAAGGCAGATTGCAAGAACATCCTTTGGCAAAAGATTCAAAGAAAAACAGCAAAGATTTCTTTACTTATGTAAACTCTAGAAGGAAGGGGATGAATCAGATTGGTCGACTTGATATTAATGGTTCGATTGTTGATGATCCTGCTCAGGTAGCTGACAAACTGGAAGAGTATTTTGAATCTACATTTACACACTAGGAATTCTGTAGGGAAGTGGAGGCCAAAGTTTATTAACCCTTCAATGGACTCACCAGCAAAACGAAAAAAATTAACATAGTTGGTCGCAATGTATCTCTCATATACATACTAGGTTTCATATCGAAAAATTAAAGACTGTTTAAGAATCACTCTAGTTTATTCATAAATAACATATACAAGAATTTCAAATACTTATTTATTCATAAATTTTTTTATAAAAAATATTTTTATATAAAATATAAAAATATTTTATATATTTTATATATTCATTGCTTTTTAGAGCAGGACACACAAATCATTTCTGCATGCACTAAGCAGAGGTATTTTTTACAATTTGTACAAGAATGCCTTGTCAGTCTGGTTCACTTTGTTGCTTGTCAGAAATTAGTGCACTCCTTGCGACTACTCTCCTGTTCTGTGCTTGTAGAGGGCTCAGTATCCTGTTGCCTTAGTTGAAGGGAAGTTTGAAGGACCTGGCTCCTCAAATGAAGTTCCTCAGCCAGCCACTAATTCCTCAGAAAGTTGCTTGAGGAAGAGCATGCGGCTCTTTATTTTTTTACCATTTTCCATGTAGATTACTTGTGCATTGATTCCACTAATGTTTAGCATGGTATAAAATATCACCATCTGCCAACAACGACAAGCTCGTACCACACAGTACGTCACACACATTTGATCCACGGTATCTACTCCAGACTTGGTTGCATTATTATTATAATTTTCTATTATTATAATTATTGGCCATATGGTGCAAGGAAGCCTGAGGCTTATGCTGTACCAGCCAAAAAAAAAAATTCCCAAGTTACCCTGAGAGAGAGAGAAGGACAAAGGAATCACCAAGAAAGAGAATTATGAGAGCTTCCTTGGACTCAGGGGAGGTACCCATAGACTGGAAATGTGCAAATGTGACCCCAATTCACAAAGGAGGATCAAAGGTTGACACAAGTAATTATAGACCTGTGAGCTTAACTTCTGTTCCGGGAAAATTCATGGAGGCACTGGTTAAAGAAGCACTGCAGGATCATTTAGACAAGACTTCAGTTATAGCTCAGACACAGCATGGTTTTGTTAAGGGGAAGTCTTGCCTGACCAACTTGATTGGATACTATGATGCAGTCACAAAAGAACTGGATGCAGGGAATAACTTTGATATTATATACTTGGATCTTAGAAAGGCTTTTGATACTGTTGCACATGGAAGACTGCTACACAAATTGGAGCAGTGTGACATTGGAGGCAAATTGCTGCTATGGATAAAGGGGTGGTTGAGGGGGAGAAGACAGAGAGTGGTAATCAATGGACACTGCTCATCGTGGACTAATGTTATTAGTGGAGTCCCTCAGGGCTCAGTGTTGGGTCCATTATTGTTTTCTGTATTTATAAATGATATTGATGATGGTATATCAAGCTTAATGTCCAAGTTTGCAGACGATACAAAGGTTGGCAGGGTTGTCAAGGACACTACTGACACTATGCTGCTGCAACAGGATCTGGAAAGGTTGAGCAGATGGGCTGAGAGGTGGCAAATGAAGTTTAACATTGACAAATGTAAAGTACTACACATGGGAAACAGCAACCCCAGAGCAACGTATCAACTCTGTGGTACTGCACTGACAGTGGTAGAGAATGAAAGGGACTTGGGGGTGGTTGTGCAGGCAGATATGAAGTTCTCTGAGCAGTGCAGACGGGCTGCAAGAGTAGCTCATGGAGTATTGTCAATGATATACAGGAATTTTTCCAGCAGGGATAAGGAGGTGATTATTCCATTGTATAAGGCAATGGTCAGGCCACACCTAGAGTACTGTATACAGGTCTGGAGGCCTCATTTCAAGAAGGATGTAGAGCTGCTGGAACGAGTACAGAGAAGGGCAACAAGATTAGTGAATGGAACAAAGGGGTGCTCTTACGAAGAAAGGCTTAAGTTTTGCAAATTACAGTGTCTGGAGACTAGGCACCAGCGAGGTGATCTGATAGAGGTGTATAAAGCCTTGAATGGTTTAAGCATGCTCAATGCTGATGGGATTCTTCCTCTAGCTCAGAAAAATCACCTGAGAGGGCATAAATTCAAATTGAGGAAAGACCGATGTAGGATAGAAGTGCGGAAATTTGCCTTTAGCCAGCAGGTGGTTGGTTGGTGGAACAGACTTCCATCCCTTGTGGTGGAGGTTGATAGCCTAAATAAGTTTAAGGCTCAGCTGGACAGGTATTTTGAACGAACAGAGGGGTGAAGTGGAAGTGGGTTTTTTTTTTTTTTTTTTTGGCTGATGCTGCATAAGCTTGCTTTCTTGCATCAAATGCCTCTACTAATGCTAAAAGAGAAGAATGATGATATCCAGCTCAGGACCCTGGATGTGCCAAGCCCATACTCACCAGATGTGAGCCCCTGGGGGAAATTTATAAAATGTTACAATTTCTGGTTTCAGCTGATCAACTGTTTCATGGTCAATGGCATCATCAAAATGCAAGGAAGAAATCAAGATGACATTATTTGGTTTCTTTGGTACACAGGAAACAATTGTTGCTTCTTCCCTGAAGCCAAACCAACTCGATTTTTCAGGTCGGCTCTTGGCTGACACAAATTCAACTGGGAGTTGCAGTTTGTTCTTTTTTATTGTTCCAGCATAAGAGTTTCCTTCTTCTGAATTCCAAAAGTAATTATATTTTGCATTCCTAATTTGTTGAGCTTTGAAGGTATATATTGTTTGAAACAGCATTTTTCTCTGAAGGCCTAATTTCTAATTTCTCATCAATAGTTAGATTCTGACACATCTTGCAGTTTTTTTACAAATTCAGTGAAAATCTCTCTTATGGGGGCGAGCTGATCACATTTTATTCTCTCATCCCCAGTTGTTCGATCACTGAATCTTATATACCTGATGAGAAACTTGAAACATCTCTGGTTCATCACTAA
Source organism: Mastigoproctus giganteus (assembly GCF_048544385.1). NCBI lineage: Eukaryota > Metazoa > Arthropoda > Arachnida > Uropygi > Thelyphonidae > Mastigoproctus > Mastigoproctus giganteus. The sequence goes on from NC_143577.1 coordinate 163,797,851, forward strand.
GTGAATTCTCTGTCAGTTCCCCATAACTCTTCCAATCTCTGTTTGTTTCTTCAAAGTGCTCCCACTAAATAAAGAAGGCCAACGAAAGCTTTTATCTCAATTTTGTCTGTAAATTTGGCATCTCTTTCACAGCTGTAGTTTGACTGAACAATTTGAATATACTGATTTGTGTATACAACAATTTTATCTAAAATTTTGCAAGTAATAAGGCAGTTCCATGCTTCAGACGGTGTGCTGGCATTTCTTACTTGACCAATAACCCAGGCAATTTTGTTAGATTTTGAGATCTGTGCTGAATTTTTGTTGATCTGTTTACTTTCCTCCACTTTGTCGATTTATCTTTTCCTATGAAAAAAGTGTTGGTGTAGTAGTAGTGGCATGTGAAGCAAGAAAGCAAGTGTATGAGCTTACGTATCATCCTCTTCGTTGCAACTTTCCTCTTCTGATGTGGCATCTTGTGCACTCACCAAGTTTTTCTTGTTTCAACATAATCCTCATCGGATTCTGTCCTGTCATCAATGCGTTCATCATTTACTATCTCAGAAAACAGCGGGGCATGAATAATTTTGACATCATTTGCATTACTTGGGTAAAAGCGATCCATCCTGGCCATCAAAAGCAATGCAGCAGCACCACCACTTACGCAGACGGACACACAGTAACTCACGATACAAACAGCAGACTGAATCGAAACCAAAAGGCTTGGGAAAACAAAGCCAATACCATCCAAGAAGCAATGTAGGAAGCTACTGTGAAGCACACATGCACAGTGACATCTTATTTCCAGAAATAAAGAAAGATGTGACATAAAGACACATAGTGACCGATGAAGGGTTAAACTCTACAGGAAGCTAAATTATTTTGTAATAACTGACAGCAAAGTGGAGGAGAAATTACTGAAGTTAAACATAAGAAAGGTGCCTGGGGTGGATGGGATCTATTCAGATATATTAAAAGAGGCAGCAGAGGACGTTAGCAAAACCTTAGCCATAATTATGAGGGTATCCTTGGATTCAGGGGAAGTCATCGCATACTGGAGATGTGCAAATGTATCCCCAATTCACAAAGGGGAATCAAATGGTGACGAGAGTAATTACAGACTTCTTATTTCACTTCTCTTCCAGGAAAAATAATGGAGTCACTGGCTAAAGAAGCATTGCAGTATCATCTAGACAAGACTGCAGTTATATTTCAGACAGAGCATTGGTTTGTTAAGGGGAAGTCTTGTCTGACCAATCTGATTGGATCCTACAATGTGGTCACAAAGGAACTGGATGCAAAAAATAATTTTGATATCAAATACTTGGATTTCAGAAAAGCTTTTTATACTGTTGCACATGAAAGACTGCCGTACAAACTGGAGCATATGTCCTTATGGGAAAGTTGCTTCAATGGATAAAAGGGTGGTTGAGTGGGAGAAGACAGAGAGTGGTAATCAATGGACACTGCTCTTCATGGACTAATGTTATTAGTGGAGATCCCTAGGGATCCGTGTTTGATCCACTGTTGTTTTTTGTATTTTTCAATTATGTACATTGATAAAAGTATATCAGGCGTAATGTACAGGTTTACATACACTACAAAGGTTGGATGGGTTATTAATGAAAGTATTAACAGTACACTACTGCAATAGGATCTAGAAAAGTTGGGCAGATGGGGTGAGAGGTAGAAACTGAAGTTTAACATTGACAAATACACATTGTATTGTATGGTAGCAGAGTACCATACCAACTGTTCAGAATACACTCAGGGTAGTGGAGCAAAAAAAGACCTGGCGATAATTGTAGTCAGATACGAAGATTTCTGAGCAGTGCAGACCAGCTGCCAGAGTAACTCACGGGATCTTGTCAATGATATACAAGAATTTTGCTAGCAGGGATAAGGTGATTATCGCTTTATATAATGCAATTGTCGGGCCACAATTTAAGTATTGTATACAGATCTGGAGACCTCATTTTAGGAAGGATGTAGAACTGCAGGAACGAGTACAGAGAAGAGCAAACGGTGAGGGGGAACAAAGGGCTTCTCTTAACAAGAAAGTATTAAGTTCCGCCAATTGTGGCATCTGGAGACTTATAGACTGCAATAATATCACCTCGCAGGTGATCTGATTGAGATGTATAAATCCTTGAATGATTTGAGCTAGCATTATGCTGATGGGATGGGATTCTTTCTCGTGCCCAAATTATGCACCTGAAGGGGCATAAATTCAAAGTGAGGAAAGACAGTTGCAGAATAGATGTCCAGAAATTTGCCTTTAGCTAGCAGGTGGTTGATTGCTGGAACAAACTTCCATCTATTGTTGTGGAAGTTTGGTCGGAAAACTGCTAGTTGGGGGGGGGGATACAAGGACTAATAGATTAACAGTAGCCACTGGCAGAGGTGGAAGTGATTCTTGCACTGCTTCTATTGAAATGAGCAGAAGCCTGAAAAACAAGATGCAGGATATTTCAGAGACTGCTGGGAGTAATTGCGGTACAAGTAAACACATGGGTTGTGTTAGGGTAGCTAAGAATAGAAACAGGTGCATGTATACCTGCGTGTACACCAATGCTAGGAGTTTGGTAAATAAATTTGATGAATTTGAGGTATTGCTCAAAACATCAAAGGCAGATATTGTTGGGATATCAGAGACGTGGTGTCACACAGATATAAGTAATGCGGAACTGGAATTTCGGGAATACAATGTTTATAGAAAGGATAGACAGGACAGGAGGGGAGAAGGGGTTATGCTATTAATTAAGAAACACATAAAGTCCAAGTAAGTGAAGCCAGTTGACATCGATGGCCAGGGCAGTGTCGAGTCAGTTTGGTGTGACATAAGCATAGGGAAATCAAAATTGAGAGTAGGAGTGTGCTATAGGCCTAATGACTCTGATGAGTATAATAAGATATTCTACAGGGAAATAGAGTGGGCCAGTAAATCAGAGAGTCTTATAATGGGGGATTTTAATTTCCCAGATATTGACTGGAATTTGTGGGTTGGTCACTCGCACACTAGCAAGGCTTTTGTGGATTTATTGGATGATTGTTTTCTACATCAGCATGTTCGTGAGGCAACAAGAGGGAGCAATACTCTTGATCTGATTATCAGTAGTGATTCTTCATGCATTAAGAATCTGCAGATAAATGAACCACTAGGTGGCAGTGATCACAGTGTGTTGAAGTGGCATTTACTCAAGGAGGTAACTACCATCAGGTAAAGGGAAGGGTTTTTGTTTTCGTAAAGGCGACTATGATGGTCTGAGACAGTATTTAAATTCTATACAGTGGGACCAACTGATGATGTTACCAACAGCGAACTCAAAATGGGAAGCATTCAAGGAACTAATCTTGGAGGCTACCAGGCTTTACATACCAACTAAGAAATATTGTTCAAGGTTTAGGCCTAAATGGTTGTCAGATGAACTAATGAGACAGGTGGCAGAGAAGAAAAATGCATGGGATACATACAAATTAATGGGTGACATGGAAGCCTATGATAGATATAAGTTGGTCTGTAACCAAGTCACAAAGGAGATTAGGCAGGCAAAGGCAGACTACGAAAAATCCTTGGCGAAGGATGCAAGGAAAAACAGAAAAGAGTTCTTTACATATTTAAACTCGAGAAGGAAAGGGATGAATCAGATTGGTCCACTGGATATTGATGGTTCAACAGTTGAGGATCCTGCTCAGGTGGCTAACAATCTAAACGAGTTTGCATCTACATTCACGCATGAGGAGTTATTCAGGAAGGAGAATGATGTAGGTAAAGTAAACATTGGCAGTGAGCTGGATGATTTTGTAATAACTGAGAGGAAAGTGGAGGAGAGATTGTTGAGGATAAACATAAAAAAGGCACCTGGGGTGGATGGGATCTATCCAGTTATATTAAAGGAGGCAGCAAAGGAAGTAAGCAAACCCCTAGCCATAATTATGAGAGCTTCTTTGGATTCAGGGGAGGTACCCATAGACTGGAGATGTGCAAATGTAACCCCAATTCACAAAGGAGGATCAAAGGCTGACACAAGTAATTATAGACCTGTTAGTTTAACTTCTGTTCCAGGTAAGTTAATGGAGGCACTGGTTAAAGAAGCATTGCAGGATCATCTAGACAAGAATTCAGTTATAGCTCAGACGCAGCATGGTTTTGTTAAGGGCAGGTCTTGCCTGACCAATTTGATTGGATACTATGATGTAGTCACAAAAGAACTGGATGCAGGGAATAACTTTGATATTATATATTTGGATCTTAGAAAGGCATTTGATACTGTTGCACATGGAAGACTGCTGCACAAATTGGAGCAGTGTGGCATTGCAGGCAAATTGTTGCTATGGATAAGGGGATGGTTGAGTGGCAGAAGACAGAGAATGGTAATCAATGGACACTGCTCAACGTGGACTAATGTTATTAGTGGAGTTCCTCAGGGTTCAGTGTTGGGTCCGTTGTTGTTTTCGGTGTTTATGAATGATATTGATGATGGGATATCAAGTTTAATGTCCAAGTTTGCAGATGATACAAAGGTTGGCAGGGTTGTTAAGGACACTACTGACGTGCTGCTGCAACAGGATCTGGAAAGGTTGAACAGATGGGCTGAGAGGTGGCAAATGAAGTTTAACATTGACAAATGTAAAGTACTACATATGGGAAACAGTAGCCCCAGAGCAACGTATCAACTATGCGGTACTACACTGACAGTGGTGGAGAATGAAAAGGACCTGGGGGTAATTGTGCAGGCAGATATGAAGTTCTCTGAGCAGTGCAGACGAGCTGCAAGAGTAGCTCATGGTGTCTTGTCAATGATATACAGGAATTTTTCTAGAAGGGATAAGGAAGTGATTATTCCCTTGTATAAGGCAATGGTTAGGCCACATCTTGAGTACTGTATACAGGTCTGGAGGCCTCATTTCAAGAAGGATGTAGAGCTGCTGGAACGGGCAGAGAAGGGCAACAAGATTAGTGAATGGAACAAAGGGTTGCTCTTACGAAGAAAGGCTTAAGTTTTGCAAATTACAGAGTCTGGAGACTAGGCACCGGCGAGGTGATCTGATAGAGGTGTATAAGGCTTTGAATGGTTTGAGCATGCTCAATGCCAATGGGATTCTTCATCTTGCTCAGAATAATCACCTCAGAGGGCATAAATTCAAATTGAGGAAGGACGGATGTCGGATAGATGTGCGGAAATTTGCCTTTGGCCAGCGGGTGGTTGGTTGGTGGAACCGACTTCCATCACTTGTTGTTGAAGTTGATAGCCTAAACAAATTTAAAGCTCAATTGGACAGGTATTTCGAACGAACAGAGGGGTGAAATGGGAGTGGGGTTTTTTTTTTTTTTTTTTGGCTGATGATGAATAAGCTTGCTTTCTTGCATCATATGCCTCTACTAATGCTAATGCTAAGTTGATAGCTTAAATAATTCAATGAAGAACTGGACAAACTTTTGGTGCGAATGGTTGGGTGAAATGGGATGGTTTTTTTTTTTTTTCTTTTGGCTTATGTTGTATAAGCTTGCTTTCTTGCATTATTTGCCAATACTAATACTAAATCAATACATCATGATTGCTATCTTTAATGGTTCCTTAATGCATATTTCTCAATCAACTGCATCACTGGTAAGAATAAGATCAAAAATGTTTCCCCGTGTGGTATTTCCAATGCACTGATATACAGTGCCAGACCAAGGTATTCTCGCACCCCAGACAGAAAGATTTTTTGGCACCTCCCCTTTACTAAGGATATATAAAAAAAAAAATATATATATATTTTTTTTTTTTTTTCATGATTTGTAAAATTTGGTGCCCCTTAAAGAATAGCACCCCGGGCAAGGGTTCTGCTAGCCTGTGCCTTAATCCGGCACTACTGATATACAAAATAGTCATCTGATCAATCAAAGAAGCGCACTTCACCACAATATCGGTCTATCTCTATAAAATTAAGGTTTCCATGATAACATATTCATAGCTACTTGGCTATTTAAACACCAGGGGCTTACATTTGTTGAGTATGGGCTTGGCACACCTAGGATCCTGAGCTGGATATCATCATCATTCTTTTCTTTCTTGTGATTCCCTTCTACTTCTGTCTCTCTCTCTCTCTCTCTCTCTCTCAGGGTAACTCGGAAATTTTTTTTAGCTTGCAGCTTAAGCCTCAGGCTTCCTTGCACTATATGTCTAGTAATAATAGTAATAATAATTTCATTCATTAAATTGTCATCACATTCATCAGACTCATTTAATCTAGAACACCCAGGAGTGCCAATTTTAAAATTCAAAAATGAAGAAAACCAATGTTTGTGTGCCCTTTTCATAATCTGAAAAGGTGGTCACCAACTTTTTTCAGAATGAAATACTGAATTAGGTTATCTAATGAACAAGTTGGTGCAACTGCATCATTTCAGTACATAGCCAACTACTTAAATAGTTATAAATTGACATCAATAAGCATATCTCATATTGTGAATACCTTCAGAACGAGTTGCCATAATATTGCACCTCGAATAAGTAGACTATATAACTCCACAGAGAAGTAACTATCTTACTTCTTGGTGTGGCGTTTCATATAGTGCAAAAAAGCAGTGATTGGCACCTGCCAATCATTGCTTTGTCTCCCCGTCCACTGTCCTCTTAGCTTGATATGCCTAGGGTGTCCCCCCCCCCAACTTGCAACTGTTTTTAAACCGGGAACTCGCTTTCCGATTTAAAAACAGCGGGATGGAGGGGATAAACACCCACTTCGACGACACAAAACAATCAGAATTAAATCGCCTTCACAATAATCACCAAACCACAAAACTTACAATCCTTCCGTTTAACGACCACGCCCCCTGCGCGGAGACAGCACCCGTCAATCACGGCCGTATTGCTAGCAGTCTAGAAGGGGTACCCGATACTGAAGTCAACCATACATAATTTACCATATTCAAATTCTGCGTTCAATATATTAAAAATAGTTTAAAAAATATTAAAAATATATTTAAAAAATAAGAATACGAATGAATAAACAAATACTTACAGCCATTTGTCGTTATTTTATACTTCTTGAACTCAAATAATAACACATACCACTAACAACCCTCTTGTCAAAATCCATAACATTAAACCATTGTTTCTGTCACGATAGTAACAGAAAGGACACCAATAAATGAATGGATGACACTTAAAAATTACTATACAAAATAAATATTGGAATTTGAAATAATTACCTAAAAAAAAAAGCATTTCATTAAAAAATAATGCGCATTTCTGTCAGTGACTATAATTTTGTGAATTATACGTTTGCATTTTATTTTTTGTGTACAGGCAGTTCTCGCTTTACGAGTTCCCATGTTTACGAGTTTTTTTTTTTCCCCAAGTATCAAGTATCAACAAAATCGAAAACATGAACATTAATTGCGAAAAATGAATGTTAAACATTCATAAATACCGCATTCCAAACCACGTGCGTAGCTATACAATACAGTGTACCCCGCTTAAGATATTAATCAGTTCCAGAGACACCATAGTATCGTTAAAATACATGTACCTATATATTATCGGCGTAGATACACCATAGTTTACCCATAAATTTGAACGACGGATGTAGTGTAAAAAGCAATGTTTTCATTGTATCTCATATTGTGGGTGCCTTCACAATGAGATAGCTGGTATTGCACTACTTCAAATAAATAACGCTTCTCTAGTAGAGAAGACTACCGTTATTTATTATTCAGAGGGTACCACCACCACCCAGACGATCGTTTCGAAGCTAGTGGGCTTCATCATCAGTGGGCGGGCAAGTACCCTGGTAATGCAACATGCCATCACAGTTAGCATTAGTAGAGGCATTTAATGCAAGAAAGCAAGCTTATGCAGCATCAGCCAAAAAAAAAAAAAAAACAACTTCCACTTCACCCCTCTGTTCGTTCGAAATACCTGTCCAGCTGAGCCTTAAAACTTATTTAGGCTATCAACTTCCACTACAAGGGATGGAAGTCTGTTCCACCAACCAACCACCCGCTGGCTAAAGGCAAATTTCCGCACGTCTATCCTACATCCTTCTTTCCTCAATTTGAATTTATGCCCTCTCAGGTGTTTATTCTGAGCAAGAGGAAGAATCCCATCAGCATTGAGCATGCTCAAACCATTCAAGGCTTTATACACCTCTCAGTTGCGAAGTTATTTCCACAATATGAGAGATGCCAAATGGTGTTGGTAATAATGTATTAGAAGACAAAATGCAAAAGGCATGATTCCTTATGGGTTTAGGTAATTAACTATATAATATATCCCCAGGGGCTCACATCTGGTGAGTATGGGCTTGGCACACCCAGGGTTCTGAGCTGGAATATCATCATTCTTCTCTTTCTTGGTGATTCCCTTCGACTCTCTCTATCTCTCCCTCTCTCAGGTTAGCAGAGGAATTTTTTTTTTTTTTTTTTTTATTTGGCTGGTGCAGCATAAGCCTCAGGCTTCCTTGCACCATGTACTTTTAATAATAAAATAATAATCGGTGTAGATACACCACAGTTTACCCATAAATTTGAACTACATAAGTAATGTAAAAGGCATCGTTTTAATTGCATCTCATATTTTGGGTGCCTTCACAACGAGATAGCTGATATTACACTACTTCAAATAAATAACGCTTCTCTAGTATAGAATTTATTTTCAGAGTATTTATTTTCAGAGGATACAATCATCTGGGTGGTGGTATCCAATTTAATAATTTCAGAGGATACAATTAAAACGATGCCTTTTGCACTACATACGTACGTAGTTCAAATTTAAGGGTAAACTATGGTATATCTACACCGATATTATACAGTATAGTTAATTACCTAAACCCATAAGGAATTATGCCTTGTGCATTTCGTCTTCTAATACGCTAAAATACCGTAATGTGAACCCAATATCACATTGTTTTTTGGTAATTGTTTCAAGATCTCGGAAGTTGAAAATTTCGCTGTATAACTACGTTATTTATCTCTCTAAAATGCCATTTTTAAGGTCAGGAGCGTGACCTTATGGCCATATAAAAGGTCGTGAGCGTGGTTTGTAAATTGTATTAGTTACCAATTCAAATCATTAAAATGCACTACACTTTCATCGTTATCATATGTTCCGTTATAAGAATTTTAACTGCCTTTGTCATATTTTTCTAAAGCACATTTCTGGAGGTCACGACCATAATACAATAAAAACAATTTGCACTTTCCGATTTATTGGGCTTTTTTTTTACTGCAAGCAATTATAACCGGGTAGTAACTCGATCTCCTTGCATTTGTGAAAATACCGACAGCTGGAATTGCTGTCAGCCTCAATTTCTCGTCAAGTGGAGTGGATATCTGGCCTCGTATAAGTCCTGGGTTAGTGCCACCGATGTTCTTCCTAATACCTCCGAGTGACTCATGTATAGATTTACTTCCTGAAAACACGCAATAGAATTTTACTGTTGTTTAACTTACTGCTATCGCACTCACTGGCAAGTGGGAAGTCGCGTTAGTAGAAATCGACGTTCCTAATTGTTAGAATAAAATTTCCGATAGCTGGACAGAGTTCACAGTTTCCCAGAAAAGTCTTTCATCCCGACGAACAGAACTTTACGTTTTGGAACCAGATTACGAAAATTCTTCCAAACTGACCAAACATATGTGTAGTCTTTACAACAATATAGAGTTGGAAGTTTTTCAGACCAAGATTTACATTGTACGTCAAGAATGGAAGTCAGTTGGGGATTCCCTTCCGAACGGCCGAGTTATAGGCTTGAATCGAAAAGCAAGAACGAAGAACGAGATCGACAGCAGATACAGAACTTTCAAAAGTGTACACGTTGGAAAATGGATACCTAAAGATAAACCTGTGCTTTTGTTAAAAAACTGATGAAATGAAAATAGCGTTTCGTGGACCGTTAAGTAGAACCCGATGAGAGCTTATAATTCCCCACAGTAATTACACCAGTGTTTCCGAAATCCTACTGGCTATAATTAAAACTGTTCCTGAATTTAAAGCAAGTGTAAATATCTATGGTTTTGTATCTAAGGAAGTAATTAAATATCTAAGGAAGTAAGCAAACCCTTAGCCATAATTATGAGAGCATCCTTGGATTCAGAGGAGGTACCCACGGACTGAAGATGTGCAAATGTATCCCCAATTCACAAAGGGGGATCGAAGGCTGACACGAGTAATTACAGACCAGTTAGTTTAACTTCTGTTCTGGGTAAAATAATGGAGTCACTGGTAAAAGATGCATTGCGGGATCATCTAGACAAGTCTGCAGCAATAATTCAGACAGAGCATGGGTTTGTTAAGGGAAAGTCTTGACTGACAAATTTAATAGGATATTATGATGTGGTTACAAGGGAACTGGATGAAAAAAATAATTTTGATATCATATACTTGGATTTAAGAAAAGCTTTTGACACTGTTGCGCATGGAAGACTACTGTACAAATTGGAGCGGAATGGTATTAAGGGTAGGTTGCTACAATGGATAAAAGGATGGTTGAGTGGCAGAAGACAGAGGGTGGTAATCAATGGGTGCTCCTCTTCGTGGACTAATGTTATTAGTGGAGTCCACAGGGTTCGGTGTTGGGTCCACTGTTGTTTTGCATATTTATCAATGATATTGATGAAGGTATATCAGGCTTAGTGTCGAAGTTTGCAGATGATACAAAGGTTGGCAGGGTTGTTAATGGCAGTGTGCTACTGCAACAGGATCTAGAAAATTTGGGCAGATGGGCTGAGAAGTGGCAACTGAAGTTTAACCTTGACAAATGCAAAGTACTGCATATGGGTAGAAGTAACCCCAGAGAAACGTACCAACTGTGTGGTACTACACTTAAGATGATAGAAAATGAAAAAGACCTGGGAGTAATTGTGCAGTCAGATATGAAGTTTTCTGAGCAAAGCAGACAGGCCGCCAGGGTAGGTCATGGGGTTTTGTCAATGATATATAGGAATTTTGCTAGTAGGGAAAAGGAGATGATTGTCCCTCTGTATAAGGCGATGGTCAGGCCGCACCTTGAGTACTGCGTACAGGTCTGGAGGCCTCATTTTAGGAAGGATGTAGATTTGCTTGAGTGTGTACAGAGAAGGGCAACAAGATTGGTGAGGGGAATGAAGGGATCCTCTTACCAAGAGAGGCTTAAGTTCTGCAAATTGCAATGGCTGGAGACTAGGCACTTGCGCGGTGATCTAATTGAGGTGTATAAGGCATTGAATGGGTTGAGCACACTGAATTCTGAAGGGATTCTTCCACTTGTTCAGATTACAAACCTAAGGGGGCATAAATTCAAATTAAGGAAAGACAGATGTAGAATAGATGTTCGGAAATTTGCCTTTAGCCAGCGGGTGGTTAATTGCTGGAACAAACTTCTATCTGTCATTGTGGAAGTTGATAGGTTAAATAAATTTAAGGAGGAACTGGACAAACATTTAGAGGGAATGGTTGTGTGAATTTTTTTTTTTTGGATAATGCTTCATAAGGTCATACATTTGCTTTCTTGCATGACATGCCGCTACGCCAACATCCGCTGGACTTAGTGTAGTGCCTAATGTTTTAATTAAACTAATCTATTCAGTGTGAATGCCGTCGCCAATGATTAAGTATACTCAATAGAAGTGTCGTCGCTGGACATCATCTTCATTCAAGACAATATTACTGACATTTTTCATACATCAGATTTATTTAATATTCGTTATCTCGAACAGATTGTAAATGAGCATTATAGTAAAAAAAAAAAAAAAAAACTATAAAAGAGTTTTGATTAGCGCAATATCAGGCTATGGTCCCTATGTACTTGTACTCTGTGGTACCAGAGTTACATTTAGCAGCGATAAAAAATTTTAATTTCACCACTAAAAGTAAACCAAATAATCTTACGTATCCATGTTTTGTATGAATTTTAAACACATTTTGCGAATTTATTCTAATATCTGATTATTGAAATGCGCACGAATTAAAAATGAAAAAATAAAATTCTCAGTAATAAGAAATGATAAAAGCGTGTTTTATTTCTCTTATTTCAAATTTGGACTTGCCATTCCTTAAAATGGGTTTAAAAGAAGATGAATAGTATTATTTCTAGCAAATCAGTTGAATGCCAATAGATGGCAATGGAAAATCCGGGAATTATTCGAAATCGAGTTCCAAAATTGAGCATGGTACTTTTGTTGATAATGATTTCTTAAAATGGTATTATTTAAGTTTTTACTGTAAAACTGTATTTGTGTACGTTGATTGGATTACTTCATTGCTGAACTATTTTGAAAAGGAATATGTCGACCTAGAAAGACTGCCGCATTTGTTAAAAACGTTGACAATTATAAACGCATTTTTCAGATATTTTTTTATATATGAAGCTGGATGGAGATTTGTGTTGTTAGAGTTTTACTCTTGCATTTTGCGTTTATTTCATCTTTTTCATCACTGAAACTGCAGCTTAATGGAACCATTTTAAGGTGCGAAATAAATTCGCAAACTGAAGGCATACCCGAATTAAACCATATAGTTGAAAACTGTCATAGAAAATTACGACTTATCTTGAGAATTACAAACGAAGGCAAGGTAAATATAGGCCTATATCATTTATCTGTAAGCAATACATGTAAGGTAAATATAAAACATTTAATGAACGATTGGTTGGCATGCTTGCATTTTACGGGGTGGATCAATTCGCCCGACGTTATTCTTGTAAATCTAAGTTTAGTGTATCGTGTCTCTTATAGATTGAGAAAACATGCAGCGAATCAGTTTTGGATTTAATACAACGGCATATGAAGGAAAACCGTTGTATTATGCTTGGAAACGTAAAATTATTAAATAAAAAAAAAAAAAAAAGAGAGAACGGTTGCATTATGTTAGGAAAATTAAAAAATAATAACGGCAGTCTTTACAGTCTGCTACTCTTCCGATTGATCATTATGAGTAGCAGTGATTGACATGCGTAGCTCGCTGTCGTTAGTCTTAGTTAGGATGTTTATTCTCCCCCCCCCCCTGCTGCTGTTTTAAAATCTGGAACTCAGTTTTCCGATTCTGAAACAATACATTAAACGTAGATTTGTAAGAATGACAAATAAGTAAGAATCGGTCAGGCGCATTGAAATAAAATGCAAGTACAGTATACCAATCGTGTCACCTATTAATTATGCTATAATTATGTAACATGATGTAGAGGCCAGTTTTAATTATTGTGGAAAGGAAATTAGCATCAGTAAAGGCACATGATGCAAGAAAGCAAGCTTATATAGCATCAGCAAAAAAAAAAAAAAAAAAAAAAAATTCCAAATTTCACCCATCCGCTCGTTCCAAATGTTTGTCTAGTTCTGCCTTGAATCTATTTATGAATTTATGAATTTTACATAGTTTGAGGCTTCCTGCCCAAAAATATCATTAGTCTAAAAGTTCTTAGGTAAGCAAAATTTTTCAAAATAAATACCCTTTATTGTTGTAAAAGAGGAGACCTACATACAGTTCCCATCAACGGCCATAATGCGAGAAGTAAAAAATTCTATCAGTTCTGGTATCTGTGACATTTCACAGATACCAGAAACATCGCAAAAATATTTACATAAAGAAGGAGCTTATCTCGAAAAGTAGCAAAGTATGTGTTACTGATACTTAAAACCAATAAAATTTTATAAAAAAAAAATTCATTAATATTTGAACTATCGTTGTACTGTATATTCATTACAAAGCGGATTTCGAACCAGCGATATTCACAGTGAGAAACGATATCCCAACGACATACCACAGAAACGAACTCCTGTCAGACGTAGGGGAAAAAAAAAACAATTACGACGCGTGCAACATTAATTAAATAAAGGACTTGGAAAGTATCTTTCTGGTCACAAAGTTTGATTTGAAAAAAAACAACAAAAAAAAAAAAAAAAACGTTAGTCTAACATGCCTACGGATATGAATACAAAAGTCCTTGGAAGTACAACAGGACACTTTGACCCTGTCTGGAGTTGGAAGATCAATGTGGAGACAGCGACTGAAGACACAAATGCAACTGGTCGAACACAGATCATTTTATCATACGTAGTGGGCAACAGATGCCAGAAAAAATATGCACTTACAATTCGAAAATTGTTCGTCTCTCAATTTTATTTGACTATAAAACTAAGCGGAGTAAAAATAACGAAGCACTTCATCTCTATTAAAAAATTACATATACTCTCTGCCAAATAAAGTATACGGATACTCCTGGGATTTTGGAAAAATGATCTGTATCCGCCGCATGTCAGGAATGGATACAAAAGCAAGGGAGTTATGCTAAAAGTAAGCAGTTCAACGAAATGCAACAGATGAGTCAAGGACACGCAGCAACTTCTAAGGAAGAGTCATTATAGCATGCCACATTATAACAGTCAATTTATTCTTTCTGCTGCAACAAAACTGCTAAAATCTATATCAACGGCAACTGAAGTAATTACCATATGGAAATGTCATTGTGCTATTATAGCCGAAAACGTTCAGGTACAACATTTTCAGCCACGCTCCAGAATTAACGAAAAGAGACCGGAGCGCACCCAAGAGTGGTATGCATGCTGCCCTACGATTAATATTCGGACACTTCCTCCGTTGATAGCTAATCACGTCCTACCGAAGCCCCACATGTCAGACAACTATAAAAATGGTCACAGGCTTTCAAAGTGAAAGTAGTACAGTTGTAAATACAAGGTGCCACGATCGACGGAGTTAACGTACTTCTAACGCGAAATGATAGGGAGCTACATAAGCGATCAGTCTGTATGCGATATTTCAACGGCACTGAAGATTCCTAATGGTGATGTGAATCTGCAAATAGAAGCGAACTGGTGCTGAGACCATCACGAAACAACAACACCGAATTTGACTAAACGTGACAAGAGAGCTTTATGAAGAATCGTCCCCTTGGAATGCAGAACGACGTTCTCGCAACACACGCAGACCCCCCGTGAAACGATTAGGACACATGTCATCACTAGTACAGTTCGCTGCGTGTTATGGGTTGCCACGGTCGTACAACCGTCCATAAGCCACTAACACACCGACTAATGCCACACGTTATCTAACTTGGCATAAGGCCTAATTACGAGTATAATCGAATGGAAAAAAAATGATGCGGAAACCATGGTCGCGGTGAATATAATCTTGTGAAATCCTAATTAAAATTTGTAAAATAAAGCTTTTACAAATTAATGATACTATGATACGTAGTGCAGTTTAAATTTATTCTATGGTGCTTACCCATGCAACTTCGTTTTCCGATTTTAAACCAGTACCAAAGGAGAAACAAACTCCGAAACTTAGCATTAGCATTAGTAGAGGCATATGATGCAAGAAAGCAAGCTTATGCAGCATCAGCCAAAAAAAAAAAAAAAAAAAATCCTCGATGCGTTCGAAATGCCTGTCTGCTCAGCCTTAAATTTATGTAGGCTATCAAATTCCACAACAAAAGCTCGCAGTCTGTTCCACC
The DNA here is from genome assembly GCF_048544385.1 of Mastigoproctus giganteus. Taxonomy (NCBI): domain Eukaryota; kingdom Metazoa; phylum Arthropoda; class Arachnida; order Uropygi; family Thelyphonidae; genus Mastigoproctus; species Mastigoproctus giganteus. Next base: position 163,813,268 of record NC_143577.1, read on the forward strand.
AATCGACTACCCACTGGCTAAAGGCAAATTTCCGCACATCTATTCTAAAACTCTTTCCTCAGTTTGAATCTGTGCCCCCTCAGGTTCTTAATCTGAGCAAGAGGAAGAATCCGATCAGCTTTCAGCTTGCTCAACCCAGTCAAGACCTTATAACCTCAATCAGATCACCTCGCAGGTTCTTACTCTCCAGGCGTTGCAATTTGCAGAAATTAAGCCTTTCTTGGAAAGAGCACCGTTTTGTTCCCCTCACCAATCTTGTTGCCCTTCTTTGTACTCGTTCTAGCAACTCTACATCCTTCCTAAAATGAGGCCTCCAGACCTGTACACAGTACTCTAGGCGTGGCCTGACCAATGCCTTGTATAACGGGATAATGACCTCCTGTCCCTGCTAACAAAATTCCTATATATCATTGACAAGACTCTATGACCTGTCCTGGCAGCCAGTTTGCACTGGTCAGCAAACTTCATATTTGACTGCACAATTATCCCCCAGGTCTTTTTCACTTTCCACTTCCCTGAGTGTAGTACCACATAATTGGTACGTTTCTCTTCTGTTATTGCTACCCATATGCAGTATTTTGCATTTGTCAATGTTAAAATTCAGTTGCCACTTCTCAGCCCATTTGCCCAACTTATCTAGATCCAGTTGGAGTAGCATACTGTCTTTACTGTCGTTAACAACCCTGCCAACCTTTGTATCATTTGCAAACTTGAACATTAAACCTGATATACCTTCATCATATCATTGATAATTATATACAAAACAACAATGGGCCCAACCGAGCCCTGGGGAACTCCACTAATATTTGTCCACGAAGTGCAGTGTCCATTGATTACCACTCTCTGTTGTCTCCCACTCAACCATCCCTTTATCCATTGCAGCAACTTATCCTTAATGCCATACCCCTCCAATATGTACAGCAGTCTTCCATGTGCAACAGTATCAAAAGCTTTCCTGAAATCCAAGTATATGATATCAAAATTATTTTTGGCATTCAGTTCCTTTGTGACTGCATCATAGTATCCAACCAGACTGGTCAGGCAAGACTTCCCTTTAACAAACTCATGCTGTGTCTTTACTATTACTGCAGTCTTGTCTAGATGATTTTGCAATGCTTCTTTAACTAGTGATTCCATTATTTTTCCCGAAACACAAGTTAAACTAACAGGTCTATATTTACCTGTGTCACCTTTTGAACCCCCTTTGTGAATTGGCGAACATTTGCATACCTCCAATCCATGGGGACCCCCGAGTCCAAAGAAGCTCTCATAATTATGGCTAAAAGTTTGCTTATTTCCTTTGCTGCCTCCTTTAATATAACTGAATAGATCCCATCCACCCCAGGTGCCTTTTTTATGTTTAACTTGGAACAATTTCTCATCCACTTTGCTCTCAGGTAATACAAAATGACTTAGCTCCCTGTTAGAGTTTGATAAACTTTTGAATCTCCCCTCATTGAATAACTCCTCATGTCTGAATGTAGGTGCAAAATACTCATTCAGTTTATTAGCTACCTGAGCATGATCATCAATAGTCAACTCATCTATGTTAAGTGGTCCAATCTGATTTATCCCTTTCCTTCTAGAGTTTTCATAAGTAAAGAACTCTTTGCTGTTTTTCTTTGCTTCCTTTGCCAAAGATTTCTCGTAATCTGCCTTCGCCTGCCTAACCTCCTTTGTGACTTTTATCCCCTTTGGCGCTGGTTTAAAACTGGGAAAGTTTTCTCCCTTTTGACCTGGCTTAAAATCGGGAAAGGATTTTCCCTCTATACGCTGGTTTTAAATCGGGAATAGCTCGTCCCATCACTGCGAACTAGTGGGCTGAGCTAGACCAGCTTTTCTCTTCTTGTCGCAAAGAGCCATGGGTGAACACCGCAAAGTAAATTTCAACCTATAGTGTTAGGGTAAGCCACACCTGGTTTCCCACATTTGCGCCATATATGTACGCTGTGTAGATATGCAGTACTACTGTAAAGTTAGAAAAGTCGTGCGTTGTATGTGTAGTATTGTGTTGGGTCCTGTTTTTGTGTTTTGGCATTTGGCAGCAGGATTCCTGCTGCCACGTTGCCCGCACACACTGCTAGTAACTACCAGGCTTCCCATTATTCTCTGGCTTGGTTCGTCAGGTGTGCCATGCGTTCTTGAACGGAGACCAAGTTATAAAAAAAAAAGTAGAACAATTAAAAAGAGTGCGAGTAGAACAGAGTGTACGGAAGAAGGGGGTGGAGAGTGACAGTACGAGTAAGGGGGGTGTAAGTGAAGGCATCCCCTAAATTGACGGTGGAGCGTTTGCTCTACCAGGCGAAAAGGGAGAAGGGGGATGACCCAGGGAGGGAGAAAAAGCGACACAGCAATAGTGCTGTGTGGCCGCCAGTAGAGTAGTATGGACACTGGAACCTAATCAGCCACCCGGGATATTATATAGTGTACAGCATAGTGGCATAATGTTTAGTGGGAGGCGCCACCGGTGTTTCCCCACATCTTCTCCATGGTACTTTGTGAAGTGCAGAACCTCTGTAAAAGTCAGAAAAAGTGTAATAAAAAAAAAAAAAACCAAACTATTATATTTAGGCCACCCGAATAATTAAAATCATCTGCCATGCTGTGATTGTCTTATGTCTGTTAATTGCGTGTGTTCTATGGTCGATTTGTCTGTATGCTGGACGACAATAATCCCAGGGGCTCACCTCTGGTGAGTATGGGCTTGCAAACCCAGGGTCCTGAGCTGGATATCATCATTCTTCTCTTTTTTACTTTCTTGATGATTTCCTTCTACTTCTGACTCTCCCTCTTTCTCTCTCTCTCAGGGTAGTGTAACTTGGGAATTTTTTTTTTGCTGGTGCAGCATAAGCCTCAGGCTTCCTTGCACCATATGACTAATAATAATAAAAATCCACCCCAGTTTTCTGGCGAAAAATCCTTGCTATCTACGCCTGAGACCGAGCCACGGAGTGAAAAAAGCCCATTAACGTTCTTCGCGTCATCGACGGGATTTGAACCCGGGCCTTTTCCACCCGGTGTGGCGAGGACGGTGACCATACCACTGTGCTACCGCGCAGACAGAAAAAGTGTAATGTCTGATTTGTGTGACAGTAGTGTTTTGTTCTATTGTATTTTTGACTACTTGGCCGCAGGACCCCTAATAGTACCTACGTTGCTCGGCACCACCTCTGGCAGTGAGCCAGGCTGCCCATCATACTCCGGCTAGCTTCTGCCAGGGTCGTCTGAGCTTCTTGACGGAGATCAAGTAAAACAAGAAAAAAGTTTAAAAGGCGAGAGTAGGGAAATAGCAAAGAATGGTGGTTCACAATGTACACTGCTCGACAAAATGAACAGAACAAAATGTTTTACATGAATATTTTATTGTGAATAATGTCGCCAAAGGCGAATATTTGATAAAACAGGCATCCTAGCCTGCAAATTCCGAGTATCCAATAGAAATCGATCTACCACCTGACACTGCCCACATTATGCAAATTATTCAGGCCTATAAAAACACGGGGTGCTACCACATCTATCTTATTTATCAGTTTGAGCCATTTGAAGAATCTCCTTCAAAGACATCTTGAGAAAATACTATGAAGGCAGAATAATGTTGCTCTTCTAGAAGAAACATGTTCATTGCATCTCAGGAATCCTTGTAGTTTGGTAATGTGTTAATCTCTATTCCTCATATTTGGGACACTCATACATGATATGGTCCCAAATCTCATCATAATCACAAGAACAAAGTGGGTTATTCTTAATTCCCAGTTTTTGCTTAAAGGGCTGTGACCAGTTAATGCGAATGTAACAAGTAAACCTGGTGAATATCAGGGAAGCTTTGGACTGGTAAAAGAAACAGATGGGAGAAATATCTTTGTCACTGCTACTTTAGTGGTATTTTCCCATGTATTCTTCCAGATACCAATGTTCCATTTAGGGCCGTTGGCGAAGTTTAGAATGATGCCAGCAACTTCAGTGGGAATGTTCTTTTTCAATTGCGGGAAAAGGCTTCTCACCATCATACAGATGTGTTCTGCACATCTGTATGATGATGAGAAGCATAACTCTTCGAATGGAATCCAGTTTCGAGCAACAGAGACTGATGCACCAAACTAGGACACCATAACCCATGATTGGAACAAATACAGCTTGGTAAATGAGCATTAGCATGAGTGCTCTGTGCGTGAGGCCCCAGTATGCTGTACTTAAATTCGTGATCATAGCCGTACACTTCTTGATTTTGTCCGCTACATATGTCAGATGGGGTGGAAAGTAAGTTTCATATCTAGGATTATGCCTAGATACTTGACCTCTGTGTAGAGCCGGATGGATCTGTCTGCAATTTTGATTACTGGCGGTCTGTTTAGTTGGAGTGTACCCTTTAGTAAGATTGATTTTATTTTTTCTCCAGAAGTGACAAGTCTATGTTTTGCTGCCCATTGACTAAACTCTGAAGTTTAGTCAGTGCTCTATTTTTGCATATACTTCCAGACCTGCTCTTCCAGCATGAACAACCAAGATCAGGTCGTCCACAAAAGCAAGAGATTCAGCACACTTGATGTTCATCCCAAGGAACTCGTCCAGCACGATGAACCAGAAGAAAGGTCAAAGTACCGAGCCTTGGGGGAAAACCCGGATAATCAGTCTGGTGCCGAGTCTGTACTTGTTTGAAATCATGATCTTCTGCTGATTGAAGTAGGACTTCATGCTGGTAGTCTGTCCTCTCAGCTGACGAAGAATGCTCAGCCACCAAAGTCGATCGAATGCTCCGATGAAGTCTATAAGGGTGGCAAATGAGTACTTTGCAGAGGGTGTCAGTTGCCAAGGTAATGGTTAATTGTATCCTCTGTGTACAGTCCAGACCTGATGCCAATTGCACACGTGATGCGAGGTTTTCTGTTATATAGTACGGAGTGAGGCTAATGAGAAGTCTTTCCAGGATTTAACACTTTGCCCCTGAGGAGCCTGTTTCTCGCAATGTGATAAACAACACCCCCCTAGGGCCATTGTTCCCAGTGGTTGAACCAAGTTCCAGGTGGTTTTATATATTTGCTGATGTTTGAAGTGTAAGCGTTTCTCAGTCTTTGGTACAGTTCCCTTGCCGCTTCAACCTCAGCAGGTGGGAAGGAAGTGCGCTGTGTGGTAGACCTTCCGGGCTCAATAAACTTTCTTTCTTTGGTTCTCCAGTTCTGCACTCCACGCAGCACTGCAATTATATGAGTTCTTCTTTTTTGGGAGTGCAAAACAGCCCAAGCATCGTGAATGATTTCAATATGAAACTTGATCATCAGGTGTAATATGTTGACCAGACAAGGTATCTTGTTGCAGTTTCCTTGTCAATTCAGTGTGAAAGCCGGCCGAATTGGCTCTCTTCATACAGAAGCAGACAGTATCCCTGGGCGCAGGCAAGCCATGATCTACAGAATGCACAAGTCTAAAGGTGTTTTGTGGTCCGATGTTGTCCATGTTTTTTTCACATGGAGAATTTTCTTTAAATTGCTGGGGTTGACAGTGTGATGTCTATGGTACTTTCTCAGAGTGTACAGCTATATATATGGAGGTTTAGAGGTTGGTTCAAAATATGCAGATTAGAAGCCATTATAAACTTTTTCTCACCATCGTGTGTTCCAGCATGGTCAGAGGTCCGGCTGTCCCATAGCCGCGAACGACAGTTTGCGTCCATGGAGATGAGCAGTTTACCTCCCTTCCCCCGGGAGAAGTTTATCTTTAATTCAGGTTCGAATTAAAGGAATTTTTATGGGTATATTTCACTCCTTGACTGAGTTATTCGGTCTCAGGCGTAGATAGCAAAGTTTTTTCCCCTAGGAACCTTGGGTTTTTCGTCCAGCAAAGAAGGCAAATCGACTAGAGAAAACACGTAATTTACAGACAGAATAGAAAAAATAACTTTTCCGGTGACACTAATAAATAGCTTTTTTTGTTCAGTGATAGAACATGAAGCCTACATAAGGCTGTGGAAATCCGAGAACAGGCACTAATAGAGGTGCAGAGTTAGGTGATCTTGGACACAATGATGTCTGTGTTTCTCACGGCTGTCGCAGCCCAGGTAGTGTCAGTGTGCTTTGAATAATTCTGTAGTAGTTGGGGGTTGCCAGTAACGCTCTTGAGAATACGACTCTCGAAGCAGAAAAAGAGTATCTATCTGTTCTTCTTGAGCTTTCAATTTGAACTGGTCTGCCACAGTTTTAGAACGCTGGACATTGATTTGTACGAATTTTATTTCTTCTTGGTTGCGTCCTCTGAGGGGGTGGTCTATCCATAGTTAGTTCTAGATTGGTATGTTCCCTTGGCTTTCATAAAGATTGCGTATGAAGTGTCACAGATAGAATGCTGATATGGCGTTTTAGCAGAAAAAGATCTGTTCCTCCTGAGCCTGGTCTACCACAGTTTTAGAACGCTGGACATTAATTTGTAGGACTCAGATGCTGTTATGTCGTTTTAGCAGCCTTCCTGTAATTTGTACATATCGCTGGAATGGAGACATCTTTCTTGAAGTGGTGGCTTCCCCAACCAACAGAGATGCGATGCTGGTGACTGAGAATCTTCCAAGCTATGGGGGAAAGTTCCATTATCCAATTTATTGTTTCTGTTGATTTGGTTTTTGTGTTGTACCATGGCATAGTCTGCGCGCGTAGCACGGTGGTATCGTCACCGTCCTCCCCACACCACATGGAAAACGCCCGGGTTCGAATCCCGTCAATGACGCGAGGAACTTTAATGGGCTTTTTTCACTCCGTGGCTGAGTTAGTCGGTCTCAGGCGTAGATAGCAAGGTTTTTTCCCCTTGCTATCTACTGGGGTTTTTCATCCAGCAAAACAAGCAAATCGACCAGAGAACGCATGTAATTTACAGACAATATATATATATATATATATATATATATATATATATATATATATGGGTATATATTAGAAATAATGGGTGGCCCTAATATAATAATTTGATTTGATTTTTTTTTTTTTGTACCATAACATCTGAGTTAATGTCTTCCTTCGATTAATGCTCGCTTAGGTTTTTGAAATATACTCTTCTTGTTCCTCTGGAGTCATATTTTTATCCAAATCAAAAATGACAATTGATGGTCCCTTGCATTTGGGGGTCAGCTCTCAGACCGATCGAGGAGATTTGTGGATTTTCAAGAATGGTTAGCGCCTCCTCCTGTTATTAGTCTCAATACACCTGGAGTTCTAGTTTTCCTGATGCTTTTTATCATGAGGGTCTTCATTTGTTCTTTTAGATTAATTCTTAGCACTTCTATATGTGTGTATCATTAGTTTGAAAACTTTACTTCATCCAGAGACCTTATTAAGATGACGTGTGATTCTATGATTTTCTTGTCATTTCTGGTGCATTTACTTCCTGGGTAACAGAAGGTGCAGGAGGTTTGCCGGGTACACTCGTCTACGAACTCAGAGAACGAACGCGGACGTTGAGGGGACTTGTAATCCTTTTCTTGCATGACTGTCTGAAGCTTAGTTGTGAGCTTTTAATTATCTGTGTGCAAGAGTACAAAAAATTACCAGAACAAAATGTTTTTCACGAATATTTTATTATGAACGGTGTCGCCGAAGACAAATATAGATATTCTGATGCCGTAGCCTAGTGGTCAGGCGCGCGGGTGCATAAGTACACGTGCCTTGAGTGACCGGGGTTCAAGCCCGTGACTGCTGAATACGGTACTGTTTCTTGTATTCTGTGTATCTTGTTAACTCCTCTGACCGTTTGGTCGTCCCGGAGTATAAACAGAAAATTCATTCATTCATTCATTCATATACTGTATTAGCCATTTTGGCATGCAAATTCTGAGTATCTATTAGAAATCGATCTGCCAACTTACAAAGCCGGATGTGCAAATTATTCGTGCTTATAAAAACAAGAGTTGCGACCACATCACTTCATTCCCCTTTTTGTTTTGTTTTTTGCTTGCTTATAGGAATAGCCACATCAGGACAGCAACTAATCATCGTTTAGATGATTCTTTGAGATTGCGAGCAGATGGATGACTTGAAGTCTGGCAGTCACAAGCGGAGGTGGCAATTTAGCTTAATGTGTCATGCAACGTTGTCTCGGTACTATGGAAGCAGTTTCAGGAAACAGGACCCATTACAAGAAGAGCGGGTCAAACTCGACCTTGCCCAGCTTAGACTTAAATCTATTAATTATCTCAATTATTTCTTGCTTTCTGACCCCTGTATAGATGTGCTATTTCTCCAAAATCTGGAGATTTTGAAGAAATAGCACAAAAAAAAAGAAGTTCAATCAACACTGTACAAGAAGGCTGTATTTTGAAAATACAGCTTTGATAATATCGTTAAATGTAATACTTATTAATATCGTTAAATGTAATACTTATTAATATCGTTAAATGTAATACTTATTAATATCGTTAAATGTATACTTATAGACATGATAGCAATTTATATGAATTAGTGTAAATATGTAAATTCAGTGCTCGAATTGGAAATGCCTAAACTTATAAAGCAGAATTGTTAATCTCATTTTTGTTGCCAATATTGGCAACAAAAATGAGATTAACATCAATATTTTTCAATTTAAGTTCAAATAACAGTCGCAAACATCATACACCAGTTCTTACGTTCGGGTTTCGCGATCAATTACAAATGTGCTCGAACTTAAGCAGTGACTATCGTAATGTTTAGTAAAATTTTTTGGGAAGTTTAATAACGGGTACACTTAGGTTAATTAACAAAAACTTATCAACCGGGATAGCATTCCTGTGCCTTTCAGCCAATTCGAGCACTACGAAAAATGTATCAAATTAATTTCTGTTTTGTATTTCATCGTTTTTAGACTCCTGAAGAAAGAGAATACATTATTATTAATCACGTGTTTGATCCAGAAGAGGATAGGACATTTGCCCTGATGAACCCTGTGGTACTGAAAATCAGACAAGAACCCGTGCTTTTATCTTATCCTTTCAGATATCTGACGGCAAGTATTTTAATTTTAACAATTAGTGTTATTTCTAATACCTCTTGATAAGCTGTTCCTTTTTTTTTTTTTTTTTTTCTTTCTTTTCCGGATAACATAATCACAGTGATTAAATGTGGAATTTGTTCCAGGTCTAGAAAAATACATGGGACGATTTTACGTAGTAGGGGACACAGAAACCTACAGAAGTAGAAACTAGACTGCAGCCAAGTCATAAATGCGGTCTTTTCTGCTAAGGCAGATTATGAGAAATCTTTGGCTAAATATGCCATGGAAAGTAGCAAAGAATTCTTTTGATTAAGTTAACACTAGAAGTAAAGGGATAAATGGCATAATTAGTAGTGATCCTGTTGTGACCCTATTCAGATATTTGACAAACTGAATAAATATTTTGCATCTATGTTCACCTGAAAGTAGTGCTTAGGGATGGAAATACCAAAAGTATACTGAGTTATAACTGGGTTCTAATAAATGATTTTGTGCTAACTGAAAAGAAATTGTAAGAAAAGTTGTAGCAGGTAAAAAATAAATAAGGCACCTGCAGCAGATGGAATCTATTCAGTTATATTAAACGAAGCAGTTGATCAAGCCTTTGTCCATAATTATGAGAATAAGCTTATCTGGATTCATTGGAGGTCCCTGTGTGAAAATGTCTTTCCAGTTCACAAAGCGGGGATCAAAAGGTGACACGAGTAATGCGGGACCGTATAGACAGGAATCCAGTTATACCAAAATCACAGTATGGATTTGTTAAGGGAAAATCTTGTCTGATTAAACTGATTATATACTATGATGCAGTAACAAAGTTACTGGAAAAATAAAAATAATTTTGACATATGTATGTACTTAGATTTGAGAAAAGCATTTCATACAGTTCCACATGAAAGACATAAATTGAAGCAATATCGTACAAATTTGTATTAAGGACAAAATACTGCTATGGATGCTTCAGTAGGAGAAGACAGAATGGTAATCAGTCGGCACCTTGGAGTAATGTTATTAGTTGAGTTACCTAGGGTTCAGTACTGGGCTTATTGTTGTTTTCAACAGTTGTTAAGGATAACTGTTTTTTGCTTGATGAAGATGAAGATATATCAAGCTTAATGTTCTGTTTACAGATGAGACAAAGGCTGGCAGAGTGGTTAACGACAGTAATCAAGTTAAACTACTGCAACACGATTTAGAAAAGTTTGGCAGATGGGCTTGGAAATGACAATTGAAGTTTAACATTGACAAATGCAAGGTACTGCATATGAGAAGCAGTAATCCTATATTAACTTACTAACCGTAATTAATCTGCTGTATAAGGCAACATCTTGAGTATTGCGTAGAGTTCTGGATGCCTCGTTTTAGAAAGGATGTGGATCTGTTGGAATGGATGGAGAGACGTGTATCAATATTTTTAGTGAGGGGAACAACAGGGCACTCTTACCTAGAGAGATTGTGGTGTTTAGTAAGCTAAATGTTGATAGATAAGGAGAGCACAGATTTAAATTGAGGAAAGATAGTTGTTGAATAGATGTGCGTAAGTTTGCTTTCGGCCAGAGGATAGTTGACTGTTGGAACAAATTTCCATCTGACGTGGAAGTGGGTAGGTTGAATAAATTTAAGGAAGAATTATACAGAATATTTCTTTTGTGTTGTTAATGCTGTATAAGCTTGCTTCATTACGTTATTTGCCAGTACTACTACTACCAATATGAATTTCAACATTCAGTCTAAATGTATATTCTATGTGTGATTATTGGAAATTTTCATTAGAGAGGAAAGGAGCTTGATCTTACCATTGTCTCTAAAAAAGTACGGTAAGGTAACATTAGAATATTGTATCCAGATTTGCAAGCCGCATCTAAAGAAAAGATATAAAATTTTTAGAGAATATGCAAAGAGCAACTAGATTAGTGAAATAGCACTTATTCATAGATTAGGAGATGTGATCTGCACAGTTTGACATTTACACTGTTTCAACTTAAGCTGGCACTAACTTTTGTTGAAAAAAGGTCTTCTCACACAACAAATACCGTAAACCAGGACAACTTTGTGACAACGGGTATTACTTTTTGACACCTACGCCGCGTGACTTATTTTTGATTTTACCGGGCATTCTGCAATCCGTTTGAGGGCAAAATTACCCCCAGCATTTTTACAGCTATTGCTTCCATCTGTTGGAACTGATGTTGTTAATAATTTTTTTGACCACTTGCAAGCAGAACTTGATGGAGTTCCAAGTGCAAATATTTGGAACTACGACGAGACGAACCTCGTAGACGATCCAGGCTCTTGCAAGGCTCTTTTTGTAATCACAAAAAGAGGTACAAAATACTCTGAAAAAATTAGGAACTCCACAAAAGCTGGCACTTCCCTAATGTTGTATGGGAATGCAGATGGCCAGCTTGCTCCACTTTATGTGAACTACAAGTCCAAGCATTTGTGGAATACATGGACTGAAGCTGGTCCTGCAGGTGCAAGATATAACTGCACTCCTTCTGGATGGTTTGACTATAATATGTTCGAGGACTTCTTCACCAAGGGACACTAATCAATGCAATGGAACCAGCAGGTAAACACTGGAGATGGCCTGCCGAAAATGACGAAATTTGGTACGAAGACAAGGAGATTGTATGTAAAATAAATACCCCTAAGCAGAGGGGGGAAGCGAGCGAGCAAGCAATTTTTGATGTTCCAGAAATAACCCAGTTGTTTTCAACGTAATGAGTAACGAAATGTGTACCGACTGCTTTGAAGGGTTTCTTTTTATTGTTTTTAGTAAAGTTTCTACCCTATGTTCTATAAAAAAATGTTTGTGCTGAAGTACTGTAAGCTAACATATTAATAAAATGCATTCATGACATTGTTCCATCGAAAATACTGAATGATTTGCTTCCGTTTATCCTTTAATTGTCCTAAATTAGTCATTTATAGGTACAACACTGACAGATGTTGAAATACAAAGAGTGATAGCAGAATCTTGGTTGTCACAAAGTTGTCTTACAAAGGAGTGTAACATTGTGACGCCTAATTTCTCAAATTCTAATTGTTCTAATGCAAATTTGTAAATAAACGTAATGGTATTCAGAAGATGAGAGGTAATTATACCCATAATCATAATCGGAATATCATTTCGTTTATACTTACATGTATTTATTTTTAGAAAACAGCAAAAAGTGTCACAAAGTTGTTCCGGTTTACGGTAGTATAATATATTAATATGCACTGCTCCCATCCAAAAATATAAAATATTTATTATATATTTTAAACATAATAAATGTTAAGTTACCACTTGTAATTTTTAATCAGTACAACATCTAAAAAAATATATTGCAGGTGGTTTTGAACGTAGTCATAAAAGATAATAAATGCTGATGTTACCAGTTGGACCGAAAATCAAAAAGAAAGACAGCAATCACAGAGAGTGACCTTATTTTTACATAACGGCGGATATCAATATAAACTAAGGGAAAGAAAATGTTTGTGACAGCTTTTATAAAATTTATAGATCCAAAATTATAAGAATATTCTCACTGATGAGCGAAATAAGAACCAGATAAGACCAATATAAAATCTTAGGAAACAATAGTAAACCAGATATGCATTAGCATTAGTAGAGGCATATGATGCAAGAAAGCAAGCTTATGTAGCATCAGCCAAAAAAAAAAAAAATAAAAATAAAAAAAACAACCATATCACACACCCATTCCCTCTAAACGTTTGTCCAGTTCCTCCGTGAATTTATTTAAGCTATCAACTTCCACAACGACGACAGATGGAAGTTTCTTTCAGCAATCAATAACTCTGTTCATTTGCTAAAGGCAAATTTCCGCACACCTATTCTATAACTGTCTTTCCTCAATTTGAATTTACGCCCCCTCAGATTCGCAATCTGAGAAAGAGGAAGCACCCATCAGAATTGAGCCTATTCAACCCATTCAAGGCCTTATTTATACACCTAAATTATATTACCTCGCAGGTGCCTAGTCTCCATAAGCTGCAATTTGAAGAACTTAAGCCTTATTTGGTAAGACTACTCCTTTATTCCCATCATCAATCTTGTTGCCCTCCTCTGTACTCGCTCAAGCGACTCTGCATCTTTCCTAAAATGAGGTCTCCAGACGTGTACGTAGTACTCAAAGTGTGGCCTGACCATTACCTGACCAATTCCTCTATATATCATTGACAATCCCCATGACCTGCTCTGGCAGCCTGTCGGCACTGCTCAGAAAACTTCATATTCGACTGCACAATTACTCCCATGGCTTTTTCATTTTATATCACCCTAAGTGTAGTAGCCGACCGGGCTAGCCGAGTGGGTAAAGTACCTGCCCGGCAACCCAAAGGTCGCGGGTTCGATTCCCGCCTCGGGCTTGGATCAAAGTACTGCAAAAAACCTTGGGAGGTGCAATATGGCCATAGAAGCCGATGCGCCAACAACTACCAAATCAAAAAAAAAAAAAAAAAAAAAAACCCTAAGTGTAGTACCACACAGCTGGTATGTTACTCTGCGGTTACTTTTACCCATATGCAGTACTTTTCGTTTGTTAATGTTAAACTTCAGTTGCCAATTCTCAGCCCATCTGCCCAACTTTTCTAGATCCTGTTGCAGTAGCACACTGCCATTAACAAACCTGCCAACCTTTGTATCATCTGCAAACTTCAACATTAAGCCTGATATACCTTCATCAATATCATTGATAATTATACAAAACAAGAGTAGTAGGCCCAACACCAAACCCCGAGAGACTCCACTAATAACATTAGTCCACGAAGAGCAGCGTCCACTGATTACCATTCTGTATTCTCCCACTCAACCACCCTTTTATCCATTGTAGCAACTTGCCCTTAATACCATACTGCTCCAATTTGTACAGTAGTCTTCCATGTGCAACAGTGTCAAAAGCTTTCCTGAAATCCAAGTATATGATATCAAAATTATTTTTTGCTTCCAGCTCCTTTGTAACTACACCATAATATCCAATCGAATTTTGCAGACAAGACTTTCCCTTCATAAACCCATGCTGTGTCTGAATTATTGCTGCAGTCTTGTCTAGATGATCCTGCAATGCATCTCTTACCAGTGGCTCCATTATTTTCCCCGGAACAGAAGTTAAACTAACTAGAATGTAATTACTCCTATCACCCTTAGAGCCCCCTTTGTGAATTGGCCCCAGCTCCAGTGGCGACATCAGTGGACATTTGCACATCTACAGTCCATGGAGGCTCCCCTGAGTCCTGGGATGCTCTCATAATTATGGCTGAGGGTTTGCTCACCATCTTTGCCGCCTCCTTTAATATAACTGGATAGATCCCATTCACCCAAGTGCCTTTCTTATGTTTAATTTCAACAATTTCTCCTCCACTTTGCTCACAGTTATTATAAAATCATTAAGCACCCTGTTACAATTTGATTAACTTCTGGCATTCTCCTTCCTTAATAACTCCTCATGTGTGAATGAAGATGTAAAATACTCATTTAGATTGTCAGCTATCTGAGCAGGATCATCAACACTCGAACCAGCGATATCAAGTGGACCAATCTGATTTATCCGCTTTCTTTTAGAGTTTATATAACTAAAGAAGTTCTTGCTGTGTTTCTTAGCATCCTTTTCCAAAGATTTATCGTATCCTGCCTTCGCTTGCCTAAACTCCTTTTTGACTTCATTACAGATTAGCTTATATCTACCACAGACTTCTGTGTCGCCTGATAATGTATATGCATCCTGCATTTTTCTTCTCTGCCACGAGTCTCAGTTGTTCATCTTACATCCATTTAGGCGTAAACTTAATCGGTATGAAAAGCGTAGTAGCTTCCACGATTACTTCCTTCAATGCTTCCCATTTAGAATTTGCTGTTGGTAACATCATCAGTTGGTCCCACTGTACAAAATTTAAAAACTGTCTGAGATCACTGTAGTCAACCACCCTACGAAAGTAAAAACCTTTCCCTTTACCCCTGATGGTAGTTACGTCTTTAAGTAAATTTCACATCAATACACTGTGATCACTGCCACCTAGTGGTTCCTTTATCTGCAATTTACCTTTGGACAGCGTGTTGTCAAATGTTGGAATGTGTTGCCTGCAATGGTGGCTGAGCCTATTTTAATGGTAATACTGGCCGAGCGGGCTAGCCGGGTGGGTAAAGTGCCTGCCTGGGAACCCAAGGTCGCAGGTTCGATTCTCGCCTCGGGCTTGGATCACAGTACTGCAAAAACCTTGGGAGGTGCGTTATGGCCACAGAAGCCTATGCGCCAACAACTATCAAAAAAAAAAAAAAAAAAAAATGCTAATACTACTTTTGTATTAGGCACAGTACATTTTCTTAAAGTTGTATCCCTGTTGCTTAAATAATATAAACCCTTGTATTAACGTGAGTAGAGAATATTCTTGGTGAACCAGAATATTCTCCTAAAATTCTCGGAAATGAACGTGTTCTCTAAGAGGTTATTCTCGATAATTATCCATCCTTAATAGAAAATTAAACTGCCAACTATAAATTTGAAAAGACAGAACAAAGAATAACGTGTTCGATTAGTTACTAATTCACAAATTAGTAACTAAAGAATAGGGGCGGTTTTAAGCATATTCAAATTGTTCGGCTGAACTTGGCGCCGCTCCTTGATGCTCCGCATAATGTGAATTTTAGAAAATTGATTTTTATACTGCAATACATTTTCTGATTGTTCTGAATGACAGACAGACTGACTGATTTCCACGTCTTCTGCCAAATGTCACTTTGTTATTATTTCACCAGTATCAATCACAAGCAAAGGAATTCGGTTTCGATCCATGGACTGTTAAGGATTTTTAAACCCACAAAAAATGCAAATCGGCCCTGAGTGCACACTTATACACACCACGTAGTATACGCAGCAAAGCTGTATTAGCCAGGAGTACCACAAGAACTAGTACACTATGACCTAATAACCGATTATGGAGATAATTGATCCTTTTTAGGTGATGCATACAAATTAAAGGAAGGGGCTTTGTAATATATTTACCTGTGACTCCTTTTATCATTGTTACCCTATATCAACAGCATGCATTATAGATGCTTCAACGAGAACTTATTGTTTGGTTCGTTTACTCCCGTTATTTATTAATTTTTGCTGAGAATAGACATATATATATATATATACAGTGCTTTTTTTTGGGAAGGTACGCAACGGTACGGCGTACCGGCACCTTTATTAACAGTGACGTGTGACATTTGGATGCAATGCACTTCGAAATTTGTAATATTCCGTAAATTTTTTTATACATAAAACTATATAACCATTTTCATAATTCTAAATTACTCAGTCGGACCTCTGTTTAACGAAGTGCTTTTATAGCGAATTATTTTGAATTCCCCTTGGAAGTAACGTTTAAAATAGTTTCCTTTGAAGGAAAAAAAATTTCATATAGCGAACGGATTAGAAGAGAATTAACTCGGTACGCACTGTTCGCATTTCTGGCCTTCAGGCAATTTAGACAATTAGTGCTGCTGCTGCGCGAATTAAGAGAGCTAAAGTGATTACTGTTCTGCAACTTAGTGGTACCTGGTAAAACCTATCCGACCACCTGTCCTGCATACGGAGAATTCGCGCTGGTCAACAATGAGCAGATCAAGGGGTATTCCCAATGGGCTCTGGACCACCTTCTACTGCAGTGGTGTTCAAACATTTCCTGTACTGGGGCCATATTCAAAAAAAAAATTCAAAGTTAGATTTCTTTATGCTGATTTAGTGGACTTTCCGGGCGGGCCGTAGGTTGGACACTGCTGTGAACACTGTGAATCAACTGTAAGTGCCCCGTTCGAGAATTAGGAGAGAGCGATTTTCTTTTACTCCGAAAAATAATCATCTGTTCTTTTGCGGATGTGCGTTATCGACATTTTTCCATAAATTTTCCCTATATCTGTTTTCATGATCACAGTATCTGAATATCCGAATGACACTATAACATTTTGGACAGTTTCAAAAAAAAGAAAGAAGAAAAAATTCAAATTTAGGAACTAATGATGACGGCAGAAGGAAAACGAGGACAACGAAGGTTTAAACTTTCTAAGCAAGAATTGTTGCCATTTGATGAAAATGAAATTATAAAATTGTCAATTAGGTTACAGTTAAATGAAAGAGATACAATTCATGGATTTTGGGAATACCTAATTGCATTTGATGGACGCTCTGAGTACGATCCAATTTCATCAAGTCAATGTGAACGAGGATTTTCACAAATGAATCTTATCGCCAACCCAACAAGAGCTTCGTTAATGACAAAAATAGTTTCTTCACTACTGTTTCTTAAATTTGCAGGTCCCTGCTGGCCCGCTTCGATCCAGCAAAATATGTCGATTCGTGGCTGCTTCGGAAATGTCATTCAACAACTGACACACAAAGAGGAATAAAAGAAGTCGGCACAGGGTGTCGGATGAGAACTAAATAAAAATTTGGAATATTCTACAAAAACTTTATGAAATTAATTTTACTTATGTTATTTATTTTTACTTATTATTTTTAGGGTCCGTAGTCTAACAAAGGACCCTTATAATGTGACTCGGTTGTCTGTCTGTCTGTCACAGCATTGTATCTCTGGAAACACTCAACCTATTGACTCGAAATTTTGCATGGGTTTGTACATCATGTGGGCCAACATAATGCCATATTGATCGTTGTTCACAAAAATTTGTCTGTGAAATGGAGGGGTAAATGTGGGGTGACAAAAAATGTTCTCGACAACCTATAGCTTATTATACACTGTTGGAAAGAGCTCAACGAGTAGGTTTAAAATATTATTTTAAAATATTTTTTAAATTAAAAATGGCGGCGCCAGGCAGGAAAATGTGAGTAATTTTCATGTCCCCCACTATTTCTGTCGCTAATGGAGCTAAAAATTTAAAAATCACATTAGCTCTGCGTTATTTGATGCTTACCAAGGGAAAACTAAACTATTCCAATTGAAATCTATCATTTACTTTTTATGTTAAAATAAAAAAATAAAAATAAATAAAATTATTACAC
Organism: Mastigoproctus giganteus; assembly: GCF_048544385.1. Taxonomy (NCBI): domain Eukaryota; kingdom Metazoa; phylum Arthropoda; class Arachnida; order Uropygi; family Thelyphonidae; genus Mastigoproctus; species Mastigoproctus giganteus. The sequence goes on from NC_143577.1 coordinate 163,831,219, forward strand.
TTCAATAGTGAGTTTCTTTGTACTAAGTAACTCTTCTTTTTATGACAAAAATGTTGTTAGTTAATAATTCTATAAAGGTCATTTATAAATTTCGAGACGAAAAGTATTTTTTTAAAATTTTCAAAGCCGGAGTTGTCCCGGCAAGGAGGTACTCAGAGCCAGTGTTGAGGCGACGGTGGTGGGTAGGTACCAGCACAGAGCCTTGCATGGCCCTCACCTGCCAGTCGCTTCTCCCCCAAGAGTTTAATCGCTTCTCCCATCCTTGTCATTCACAACAACTGGAAACACTCTAATAGACAACGTTTTCGTTAGTTCCTTGGTTTTAGGCCAAGCCAGGGTACTGGAAACTTTTTTTCAGTTACCATAAAGCTCTCTATTTGAGATACTACACTAACGACCACTTGTGACTACGGACTCTTTCATCCGGAGTGCCCGGCACTCAGTAGTTGACCAATTTATTTACTTATTTTACTCACATTTAATTATTTTTTTTTATACTTGAATAATAAATTTATGCTTAATAAACTGTTAATATACTAGATTTGTTGTTCTTAATCCAAAAACATTACTACTAAAGTAACAATATCAGGAAATTTTTTTTTTTCAGAGTACTTTTCATATCCTTTTTAATTTTCAGTTTTTCCTCATAGCAAAGAATGAGTACCGGCACCTATTTTTTTTACAAAAAAGCACTGTATATATATATATATATATTTTTCTTTTACTAGGCAGTAAATGCAAAAGCAAAAGAAGTAGTTATGAGTTTGTCAACACGACAGAATTACAGTGGGTGCGATGAAGCTAGTCCTGTACAACCCACATGTGGAATGCAGTTCGATAGGGGAGAACCAGTTCGTTACAGCCAAGTAGGCTTGTTTTTTTTATATATAGACACACACATATATAAACTATTAATTATATATCGTATTTAGTTTTTTAGGGAATTTTAATTCAATTTGGTTCGGTTATTTGATATTGTTCACGTTGATATTGTGTTTATGAGTTGTTGTTTAGGTTTTTTAGCAGCATTAGCAACTAAGGCCATATTGCTCCGGGATATGCGATGTTTGAAATTTATAATGCAGTTCACAAGCTAATATTACCTCTGGAAATATTCTGAAATCAGAATCAAAAAAATCAGAATAATCAGAATTATTCTGATTTTTTTCTCAAATGAGCGCCAGACCAAAATCGGACTGATTAGTACTTCCGCATCCTAGGATGAACTGACTAATTAGAACTTCAGCATCTGTGACGAAATGTCGTGCACACCGATATTGTTGGCTACAGCAATAATGTAAAGAAACGAAGAAAATATTGTAACAGAGCTATAAAGCAAAATAATGTTAGAAAGTAAAAATGGAAAATATTGTTCTCTAAAACAATTGCAGTTTCGGCATCCTAGGATAAAGCTGACTTAGAGCTGCAATGCTATTTTTTTTTTATTTATTATTTTTTTGTGTGTGTTTTTGTATGGGCGGCTCCTAGAACAAAAGTTCATCTCTGCCTCTTTGCTCTGTTCAGTTTTTACGCACTGTCAAGGTAAGGCCAGTGTGTGTCGTGACAAACAAAAAAGAAAAAAAAAATCATCCCGCATAGGAATATCCCATGTTGGATGAAGACAGATGAAAAGGAAGGCAAGAGAGAGAGAGAAAGAAAAAAGTTTTCATCCCGCACGGAAGAAAGTGACAGGAAAGAAAAACTGTGTTTGTGAGCTTATGTGTGTGTGTTCTGTATTGTGATGTTGCGTTTTGGCATTTGAACTACCTGGAAGCAGTGATCACCTGGACGACTGCCTCCAGGTACTTGTCCCTAGCAGGAGGGTAAGGCCTCCCCTACTATCTGCACGCCCTCCTCCCTGGGGAATGAGTTTCCCAGGGAGGAAAGAAAAGCTTATATAAGATGAAGAGAGGGAAGGAGAAAAGAGGAGAAGAACTATCCCAGCCCAGGAAAGCCCCAATCCAGGATGGATTGCTAGAACAACACAAGAAAAAAAAAATAAAAATAATAATAAAATAAAATAAATAAATAATAATAATAATAAATTTTAAAAAAATATAATAATAAATAAAATAAATGAAAGTTAGCTCTCTGGACCTTTGACAATCTCTTGGCCTTCTCCCCACCAAAAGGATGTTTTTTATTTCTCTCTCTCTCTTTCCCCTAGGGTCGGAACTAGAAAGGGTGGACTCTCTCCCCTAAGGAGTTTTTTTTCTCTCAAGTGAAAGAAGGGAATTGGAAATTTCATGAAAATGAACCCTGTTTTTCTTCATTCGGTGAACGGCTACTCTGTCAGTGCAAGAGAAGTGACTTTATTACAGTTGCAGCTCAGAATGGAATTCAAGCATTGAAACACATGACATTTTATGGTGAATTTTTTGGGCTTTGTGTGATAATGAAAATTCAATTTTTCTGTTGAAATTTTTAATGGTATCAAATGCACATCAAGGAAATATTGAAGTATTCAATAAGAATTACAATTTCCCAATCCCTCAGTACGAGTAACAGATTGTTCTCACAATCTGTTACTAGCAGCACATTTTTTTTTTCGTTTGTACACCAGGTGAGATGCATGTGAAGTTCCTTCGACATCAGTTTTCGAAGTTTATAACGCAGCTATGAATTGAAATATTTTCTTGAAAGTTTGTAAGAAGATCAAATATACATCCATGAAACTGCTGTTCCGATTTAGTCCTCTAGAAACAATTACAACATAGCGAACGTTTTTTTTTTTTTTATGAAATGCACATTGTAGTGATCAGTTTTACGACAGTTTTTTTCCTTTTGTTTTCCTTCCGTTTCCAGTATGGCTTCCAATAGATGAATTTCCTTGATTTTTTGTTAGTAGATACAATACATATTGAAGAAAGAAAATGCAATATTTTAGTTTTTCAAAACCATTTCGTTGCAATTCTTTTGTACAACAGTTACAAAAAGCAGTAAAGCAAACTATTGTGAGAGAGCCATGCAAAATAGTGTTTGCAAGTAATGATGCTCAACTGTTTGTTTTCCACAAAAGTTGTTTACAGTTTTATTTTCTCCTTGGATCACCTTGGTAACGCTAGTGATGTAAGCTTGACCAGTCAATTATCTCTCTGCGTGTGTTGATTCATTTTAGCCAGAGGCACCGAGCCATGGCACGAATTTTTGAACTAATGATGTAACGCGTTTTATTTTCAAAGCTTGAATCTTGTTTTGCCGACATCAAAATTTAATAAATTGAAATGTGATCGTACATTTTTGCTGTGTTAGGGTGTATTAATAGTTTTTGCTGAGCGCTAAAGGTAGGAAATCAAAGAATATACTCCTGTTTATGTATATTGTTATGTATATTGAGAGTTTCAATTTTGTAAATTGAGTAGAAATCATGGAATTTATTATCGTATTCAGGGGGGACAACTTTCAAGTTAGGGTTAAAAATTAGAAAAAAAACAGGGAGGACTTGGACTGGGTAAAGTTCCAATGAGTTAAACTAGGAGTGGGATTCTTTAATTGAAGTATATATTGCAATGGAGAATGATCTGTTATGACCTTGAACTGGTGTCCATATAAAAAAGGGCAGAACTGTGAGATGGAATATACCACAGCTAAACTCTCCTTTTCCACCAAAATATATGATTTTTTCAGTTTGTTTTGGTACTCTGCTTACATATGCAGGGTGTCTTGAACCATCTCTTCCTTCTTGTTCCAGAACACCTGTGATTGCATAATTGCTAGCATCTATGCTCACAAAGAATGGTTTTGAGAAATCTGGATAAATTAATAGAGGTTCCGATATTAAAGCAGCTTTAAGTTTCTCAAAAGCTGCCGCCATTGTTTCATTCCCTAGAAAGGGAGTATCCTTTTTTGTCAGTTTGGTTAAAGGTAGAGATACCTCTGTCTAATCCTTGATGAATTTCCTATAGAAGCCAGTCATTCCCAGAAATCTCCTGACCTGTTTTACTGGCTTGGGGGAAGGCAATTCACAATGGCAGCGACATTTTCAGGGTCCGGCCTTCTAAGCTGGCACGATGACCAAGATAGGTGATCTCCTGCTTCAAAAATTCACACTTAGATGTCTTCAGTTTGAGATCATACTGTCATAGGCATTGGAACACCAACTCCAATTTCTTTAAGTGTTGTTTGAATGTTAGGCTCACCACTATAACATCATCACAAGATAGCAGAAGATAGACTCTTTTTTTAAGTACTGTAGCACAATTGACTTGGCCCTCACAAAGCTCGAGGCTCTGTTTCTTAGGTGGAATGGCAATCTGATGAACTGAAAGAGCAGAGTCTGTGGTAAAAGCAGTCTTATACTTATCAGCTGGATGCATAGGGATTTGCAAGAAACCAGATTGAAGATCAAGAGTACTATAAATGCGAGCATTTGCCAAAAACTAGAATTTCTGTGATTTGAGGGATTGGGAATTATCTGCTACCGTTTTTGCCTTCAGTTTCCTAAACTCAATATACATTCTAAAAGAACCATCTTTCTTCTTCACCATCCAATTGGGCTGAGAAAGGGGACACTATACATGGAAAGGTGATATTATACATGATTCTAATAACTCATCAACCTGTCTTTAAGCTATTTGTTATTTGGTTTTTTTTTAGGAGCATTAGCAACTAAGGCCATATTGCTCCGGGATATGCGGTGGTCATTCCCTGAATGACCTTTCCGCATCCGTATTTGGTGGTGACGGGCTCGAACCCCGGTCTAATCAAGAAGCGTGTGCTACGCACTGCTGCTCCTTCCCACCTGGCTACGGAGGCGCCCCTGTCTTTAAGCTTTCTCTTGCAAAGTATAAGGTGTATGATATGCACGTTGTTTAATAGGAATGTCATCTGTTAGCTTTAATTTACCACGTTAATTTACTTCTGTTTCACTGTTAATTGTTATTTATTTTGGTTTTGCAGGGATTTTGCTGTTCATGTCTAGATTTTGGTACTGAGGGTATACACCCACGAGGCGGACAAGACTGTTCAAAAGCCCCTCCACCGGATTCAGCAGATACAGGTAAATTCTTGTCAAGTGCCCATTGTCTGAGGATGAATGAAGTCTGGTGAGTATTTTTCATTTTTATACAAGGTACATTCAAAAAGTTCCTGAAATTTTACTATAAAAGTTTATTTAAGGAACAGTTAGGGTTTACTAACTGTTCACCTTCAAAATAACTTTGTTACACACGCACACTTGCTGTATGGGTCTTACCAAAATTGGAAGCATCCTTTAAAACCGTGTTTTTTTAGCGCATGTAGTGCTGCTTCGGCTTTTTCTTTGATGTCACCTACTGTAGTGAAACGACGACCCCGAAGGCCCTTTTCAGTTTAGAGAACAGCCAGAAGTCAGATGGTGCAAGGTAGGGAGGCTGCTGCACGACTGTGATTTTTATGCATCCAAAACTGCTGGACCGCCATTGCCGCATGACTGGGCGCATTTTTATGGCTAATGCACGAAATTTTCCAAACAAGTGACACATTCCTAATCATGAATCAGGATTTTGTGCATGCACTCTCTCTCTCTCTCTCTCTCTCTCTCTCTCTCTCTCTCTCTCTCTCGCTCTCTCAGGGTAACTCAGGAATTTTATTTTTTTTTGGCTGTTGTAGCATAAGCCTCAGACTTTCTTGCACCATGTAGCTAATAATAATAATAACAATATAATAATATTAATAATTAATATATTAATATAATAATATAAATAGAGGCATGAAATCTTCCGTTTATAGTAGCATGATGGAAGATCAAATGGTAGGCAATACCAAGGCTCCTCTTTTGAGAGTAGTGCTGTTTGGAAAGATGCAAATTCTCAAATTTGAATTATTACCCTATGCTACTTTCAAACATTCATTCCACATCTATACAAATACACAGACGGAAGACAGCTATTTCAATTCAGAGAAGGGAAAACCCTAATTAAGCTGCATTTCTGACCCCAGTGATTGCTAACATGGAACACAACACTGTGCAAGCAGGAGGAGGAGGTCCCTATTTTACTTTGTGGAAGCTCCAATCCAGAGAGGCCAGGCACTAGGGAGTATATTCTGTTCAGCTTTCGTGTTTCTTTCTCCTATTCTAAAACCTGCAGCTAAGTTCATTGGTTGCCAAGTGCTGTCAACTGGTCATAATGTGTTCAACAACGTTATTTCGGGAGTGCCAGTGAAACGATCATTTATAAATCGAGCTTCTGAAGTGGGACAAGCCGTAAAGCAAAAAGACGCAGTCAGAACGGAGGCAGAAGTAAAAAATATCAAATATAGCTCATGTTGGGTGAACTTGACCTGTTTGCCCAGCCAGCATTTAGCCTCGGTGGACACGCCAAGGCCAATTGAGTTTTCATCCCGGAAATGTCGGAAAAATATCTGGACCTAAGATAAACTTATTTGTGCTTCAGAGTAAAGTTAACCCAAAGCATGGTAAAGAACTTCAACCGAATATGGACATCATTAATAATGTTTTTCACTCCATGTTTAGTCATGTTGATCTTTTTGTTCAGGATGAACTCGTTAATCCCAGCAGCTACACCTACGCCTATAGAGCTTATTTAGAAACGCTTTTGAACTTCGACCAAGGAGCTAAAAACTCTCAGCTCAGTACAGAGATGTTTGTTAAAGACAATGCTTGCGAGGAGGCGCAGACGTTTTCTCAAACTGACAGTGGTATGCATCAACGAATGAAGTACTTTTCGAAATCCAAGATGGTAGAACAAGTGGGGCATCTAGATTTGTGCTAGGGAGACTAGATTTGTGCCACCTAGCCAAATATATCGTTAACAATCTATCGCTCTGTCTGAGAATGGTTTGTAACTCTCCCGTGTTCTGATTGGTATCTCTCGGCACTACAGCTAAGATACAAGAAGCTTGCCTTTTTGCATCACAAAGTTAAGTTTAACCCACAGATTCAGCTTGTCCATATGAGTGTTCTTGAAAAGCATCCACTTGTTTACTCCATTAATAGGGTTAATAACATTAAACCTATTCTAAGTTCTCAAGGGAAAGTCCAATTCTACTAGAGACTATATCTATCTAGGCCAAATCTCAGCCTGTCAGATAGTGGGTATTGTGTCAAGTGAGAATTTCAATGGCTCCTTAAAAACCAACCCGTTTAATTTTTCTCGCTACAACCTGTGCTATTTGCTTCTGACTGCTGATGGCGTTCAGTATCCTTCCATACCACTTACACCCAACTATAAGAGCAGACATTAAACCAGATCCTACCTGTCACTTTTTACAGCTCTAAACAAGTGGAATTTAGACTGTGGAAATGTCTCCCTTTTGGAGTATACAGAAGGCAATGTACTTTGTCTTTGATTTAACCCCTGAAAAAAATGTGGCTGCTGAGCATATCACTCCAACTCATCGAGGAAGTGTCTGCCTTGAAATGAAATTCGTGGTGCTTCTTCCCAAAAACATAACAGTTATCTTGTATGCCAAATTCAAAACATTCTTTCTGTGACTAAAGACAGAGCAGTTCTCATAGACTATGAATTCTGAACAGATCCTGAGAGTTTTAGAAGCTGATAGTGCATCAGGCAAACTTCCAATCGGTGTTTGTGCATGTGACGAGTTACCGTCAAGAATACGGAGAAAGCCAACCTTACTAGTCGTGAATACCGACTATGCACACCTGTCAGGAACACACCGGGTATGTATGTTCCTAGGAAAAAATGAAAGCCAATATTTTGATAGCTTCACAAGACTACCGACTCCAAACATTGTAGAGTTTCATAGCAAGAAGAGCAAGAAATGGACTTATGACAAAGTATTAATTCAACATCTGGAATCGATAGCATGTGGACTTCACTGTATTTTTTTCTTAATATAAATGTAGAGGGGTTTCTATGCAAAATATTGTAAATAAATATTATTGTAAAGATTTATTGACAAATGATGTAATTGAAACAACAGATGTAATACAACATTTTCTTCCTAAATAATTTTTTTAAAAAAAAACTCACCTATGAGAAAAGCCAGCTGTATTTGCCCCACAAATGCCGAGGCGAGATGAGTGCTGTGTATTTCCGCTTGGCTGGTTTGTGTCGCTTCTCCTTCACCGTCTATATAGCCGCCAGTTATTGTTGTTGCGTTTAAGAGGGAATGGTGGGTAACATCATGGAGCGAGGTATAGTTGCACTGGCTTCCATGCTGGGTAGCGCCATAGAACTCGGCTTAGCTGTGTTTGCTTTTAGACCCAAACAAGACTGGAGAGTTTGTAGATACATCTTAACTTTCGAGTTTGGCTCTAAGTCTCGTCTTGTATTTTTAAAATAGCCAACATCTGCTCGTCTAAAGACACTAGTTGTTGTTTGGATGTGGTAGTAACAAATAGGAATTTACAGAAAGACTCATTCATTTTCTTAACAGACTTGTAATGAGTGGTGCTATCAGACTTGCTAAAAGAGGAAACAGAGTGGCAACTTTTTTATTTTCAAGCATTCTGAGCAAGTTCTTGCGCTGTAACTTACGTTTCTCTCTCTCTCTCTCTCAGTCAAAGGAATGTTACCTTTGATTTAATTTCACTAAGAGATATTAATCTGATTGAGTAGGATTTGAGGCCTTCAAAACATCAGTGGCCTGCTTAGGGTGAACTTCCAATAGATACTTGATGAATTTTGCATTGTGTTTCAAACGTCCAGCCATGAAGGGACATAAACAACTGTGTCACCTTTATTTGGTAACATGTTTATGCAGCCGTAACCTGTCGTCAGTCTCCTGACAGAAATCAAAGAAAAAATATGAATGGAGATAACATGGCACATCTTTATATATATATATATATATATCAATAAGAACACATGATCTAATAGGAACACTTGAATGGCTAGATGCGAGATTTGTCAGGAGTCTCGGAGATTTTTAAAAACAACCAAATAGTGGGAATATCAACTTTTAGTATAGAACTGACTGCCCTGAGAGAGTGTTTTGTGTTAATAAAACAACACTCAGGTTTCTATGGTGTGATTCCTTTTTAAATATCTCAGCCACTAGAATGCTGTCTTTTGCTTGGTTTATGAGATCATCTAAAACGAGTAAATTGTTTACTCTAGGGTCAAATTCAGGCACGTTCAAGCTTGATTTGCAGGCCACATAGAAACTTTCCTTGGGGGTTCTGAATAGCAATACACAATTCTTTGAGGTGGAGGCGAAATTAAATTTTTCCAGCAGTGACAAAACAATGTTGCTCCACTCACTACTGCCATAAATGGATGTCTCATCATTGTGTGACTGGTCGCGTGGGAGTCTGGACCATGTATTTATGTGTGTTCGTGTGGATGCAAGTGCGAGCGACTGGACTAGCAATGATAAAGTCAGAAGGTGACATCTCTGGACAAAAAAAAATGTGTTTCCTTTTTTCGAAAAGTCTGCGAGATTTCCCTGTTTATCATAAATTTTCAGATTAAAAAGTAGTTAATGCTGCTTTGGAAACATAGGCCAAATAAAACTCTACACCATGGAAGCATCATTTATTCCTGCTTTAAAAAAAACTTACCTCAATTCCTGTCATCACTTCATGACAACTGAAGTGATGGGGTAAGCACTCATCTTCCCCCCTAAGTGCACCTGTCACTTTGTGAAGGGTGGGAGTGGTGCCGCATTTCCCCATGTGTGCCCAAGGATCATCATGAACATGACAAGTGGGGAAAGGATGGGGAGGTATGTTCCCGGCACCCTTGCCAACATCTGGAGAAAAGGAAACATCACCAGGGAAGGGAAACCACTGAAGACTGCTTTGTGTCAAAACATGAGGATTTCAAATTTTTAATGTTGACAGTTTGATGTTTAGGTGGTTAGCTTTCACTGGATGTCTTGGAAATATCCATAATAATAGGTTCACGTGTTATCTCCAGGCACACTTTTAGTGAAAGTAAATCCAAATCTTTTTGTTACGCGGGACTCAAGGAGACAAGAAGAATGTCTGTCTCTCCGCACAGAAAAGGGCACTTCTACTAAAACATCTACAGGTTGGCCATTTGCTGCAGCAGTCATAACGTCTAAGTTCGCTAACCTGGCGTTCTTGGCATTACGGTCTCACCCTTGCATTCGGTCACTATTTTTCCCCCTTGGGTCTGGAAGGAGTAAGACTTGGGACCAATGGAAGCAAACTCACCAATGTGATCTCTGTCTAGTTTGTCTGTCAGCTGCCTAAGCGAGTGACCATTGGGTGGATTTTTGTCGCCTGGTTTATCTGTATAAACTAATCTATCAGTATCACAAAAAAAAAAACATACAGTGGCGTAGAGGGGCCAAAACTCTACCCTTGTAGAGTTTTATCAGGCCATAGGAAGCAACAAAGGAGCCAATGACTGCATTCCCAATGGTAGGGTTCCTCTGTTCCCTCAATCAGGGAGAGTCCAATTAACATTATCTCCTCTGATATCAATGTGGCCTTGTGAATGATTTTGGTATTGTCCAAGAAAAGCTCTACAACGCTTTCATAAGTGTTACATGCTTTTGTGCTCATCTATTGGTTCTCATTGCAAGGCATCCCTCAGAGAAAATTCAAACAAATTTTAGCAAGTGCATGCTTTGCTGGTTTTGCCTTTATTTCATACCTGTTCATAGTAATACCTTCTTTACTTTTAAAGTCAGGTATGTAAATGTCAGGATCTACCCCCTTGGGCCATCTGACGCCTCCCGTTTAATTTTCATGAAGGTGTCTATGTAGCCACCAAATAAACACTTATGCCTCTCTTCCAAATGCCAAACTTCATAGATTTAGCATTAGCATTAGCATTAGTAGAGGCATTTGATGCAAGAAAGCAAGCTTATGCAGCATCAGCAAAAAAAAAAAAAAAAAAAAAAAAAACCACTTCCACTTCACCCCTCTGTTCGTTCAAAATACCTGTCCAGCTGAGCCTTAAACTTATTTAGGCTATCAACCTCCACCACAACGGATGGAAGTCTGTTCCACCAACCAACCACCCGCTGGCTAAAGGCAAATTTCCGCACGTCTATCCTACATCTGTCTTTCCTCAATTTGAATTTATGCCCTCTCAGGTGATTTTTCTGAGCTAGAGGAAGAATCCCATCAGCATTGAGCATGCTTAAACCATTCAAGGCTTTATACACCTCTATCAGATCACCTCGCTGGTGCCTAGTCTCCAGACACTGTAATTTGCAAAACTTAAGCCTTTCTTCGTAAGAGCACCCCTTTGTTCCATTCACTAATCTTGTTGCCCTTCTCTGTACTCGTTCCAGCAGCTCTACATCCTTCTTGAAATGAGGCCTCCAGACCTGTATACAGTACTCGAGGTGTGGCCTGACCATTGCCTTATATTAATTTCATTTCATTATGATTTCATTAATTTTATTAATGATTAATGATTAATGATTTCATTAATTTTCTAGCCGCTCTCGATTGCCAGGTAAAACTTGGGCATACAACAGATCCCCGAAAAGCTCCTGTCCTCGTGGTTACACGTGGGCGACTGCTTGGCACAAGCACCTCATGGTGGGAACACTAGTTTACCATTGGAGCTTATTGGGAGGATGGGCAAAAACAGCTTCTCAGGAGTGGTCACCCTTGCATGAATAATACCAAAGTATGCATTGCGACTATAGTCAAAGTCGCTAAGAACGACTTTAAGGTGACCGCGAGGAAAGATGCCATATTTAAAAACCCACAGATACAGCGAGCAGAAATCCACATATCGAATCTCCTTGTTATCCGCCACCTGATGGTAAAGTTTCAATCAACTCCCACCTCTGAGAGCACTGTGCTGTAATCGGTTCGTGCATTGTAAAAACTGCAACAAACTGTTTCATAGCTGGGTCATTTTTCTGTTGGCTGTCAAACTGGGATTCCCAGATAGAAACCACTTCATACCCTTGAGCCTTATTGAAAGACTCACAGTCCATGGTTTCATTATATAGGAATCCCATTATCTTGTTTCTTTGTGTCTGTAGAGTTTAAATCGAAAACACTTTTTGCACCCATGATAGTAACAGCTGTAAAACTCATAGGCAGTGTTACCACAAACCCTATAGAGGCAACCCCTGCATAACATGATACTTCTGCAACACAATTTTGCTCTAACATGATTGATAAATTGCAGCATTCCTTGCACAACATAGTACTTATATAACACAGATTCACTCTAACACAGTTAGAGAATTTCTGTAAACCTTACATAACAGGGTATTTTTGAGCTTTTTTGCGGGGAAAACCCTGCACAAATTACGTTGGATATAATTTTTCAACATTTCCACTCTTTTTGAATCCCCGCTGTTGACTCGCTAGTCAAAAAAAAAATAATAATTATTGAGAAATCCCTGTATTTTATTTTGTTGGGAAATTCCCATGTTACATTCTGTGCTATTGAACTTGTGGAAAAATCTAGATTTCAAAGTTTTATTACTATTGGATAGCACCCCAGCCTATCCAAAAGATTTAAGTCATCCAAACGTTGAAGTTATGTTCCTGCCGCCACAGTTGTACAATTTCTTTCTAATGGGTTAGTACAATTTCTTTCATTCAGCCATTAGATAAAGGCATTATATCCAGCTTTAAAACTCATTCCATCAGAAAATCGTTCAATTGGATTTCGGAAAAAATTGATTCCGAATCTATTGAAGTAATGGAGGCATGGAAACATTTCTAAATTGTGGACTGTATCAGAATCATAGCTTTATCGCCAAATGAAGTAAAACCGTCAATGTTAAATGCGTGTATAAAAATCTATGGTCGGAGTCAGTTCATTCAGAAAATATGATCGAACGGGCAGAAAACGGAATCGGTGTGATAGTAGAACTTGCTACGTCAGTAGGAGGGGAAGTTTTGATGATACACAGTGCTGCCACTTTATTAGGTACACATGCACTCAAATGGTTTGTCCCACAACATCGCAAGTCACATGACCACAGCTGTGGATATAAATGCAGCAGAACAACCTTTCAGTTAAGTGTACAAACCATAGCAAGAATGGGGAAAAGACATGATCTAACGGACTTGGATCATTTCGGAATGTGGCATGGTAGGTGCAAGACGTGCTGGACAAAGCACCTCTGAAACGGCAGTTCTCCTGAACTTTCCACGCGCCCACAGTTTCAAGGGTGTATCGAGAAGGGTTCAACGAACAGAAAACATCCTCTCAACGGAACCCCTGTGGAAGAAAATAGCTTGTTGATTAGAGAGGTCAGAGGAAGATGGCTAGAATTGTGCAAGCAAACAGACGGGCTACAATGTCACATATCACGTCAGAATACAACCTTGGTGTGCAGAACAAAATATTGCAACGGACCACTAGTCGCACTTTGTCACGAATAAGCTAAAACAGCCGACGGCCACATCGCGAACCGTTGTTATCAATGAAGAACAAAAGAGCACGCCTCCTGTGGGCACAGCAACACCAGCACTGGATTATCGAGGATTGGAAAACAGTTGCATGGTCTGACGAGTCGAAGTTCCTGGTGAATCATGTTGATGGAAGCCTCAGAATTTGGCGAAAACAACATGAATCATAGACCCGTCATGTCTAACAACTACTCTGCAAGGTGGTGGGGCCAGTGTTATGGTGTGGGGAATGTTTTCTCGGCACACCACACATTGGGTCCATTGATACCTATAGATTCACGTCTGAATGCCACATCACGTCTGAATGCCACCAAGGGCATCCGTTCAAGTTGATAGTTTATCCTCAGTCTGTTACTTCTAGCAGGATAATGCTCCGGTGCACAAAGCTCGAATCACTATGGAATGGTTCCAGGAACATGACAATGACTTTTATTTGCTGCAGTGGCCCGCTCAGTTCCCCCGGATCTCAATCCTATTGAACATATTTAGGATGAGCTGGAAAGGGCTGTTCGCTGCAGGCCTATACCTCCGTTGAATCTCAAGGAACTGTGTGACACACTCATGTCTGCATGGTACTCCATTCCTACACAACGTTTTCAACATCTTGTTCAATCCAAGCCTAGACAAATTCAGGCTGTTTTGAAGGCTAAAGGAGGCTCAACACGCTACTAGGTAGGTGTGTCTAATAAAGTGGCAGCACAGTGTATGACTACTGAAGCCCCCTTGGGTAGCACAGTTGATAGAATCGCCCTCCTTCCCACACCGGGTGGAAAAGACCTGAGTTCGAATCCCATCGACGAAGGGAGGAATTTTTGTGTCTTTTTCATAACATGGCTGAGTTAGTGGGGCTCGGGCAGCATGGTTTTTTTCTTCCGGAAACTCGGGTTTTTCGTCCAGCAAAACAGAAAATCGACCTCAGAACGCATGCAATTTATATACAATATACACAGAGTAACATGGCCTTAGTCACCGATGCTCCTAAAAAAAATTTAAAAAAAGAATGATTACTGAAGATGTTCAAGAATTACTGGTAGAAGAAGAGGCTGGCCTAGCGGATTTGGTGCTTAGGCCACCCGAATAATTAAATTCATCTGCTATGCTGTGTCTTATTCTGTTAATTGCGTGTGTTCTATAGTCGATTTGTCTGTTTTGCTGGACGAAAAACCCCAGTTTCTGCGGGAAAACCTTGCTATATACGCTTGAGACCGACTAACTCAGCCACGGAGTGAAAAAACCCATTAAAGTTCCTCGCGTCATCGACAGGATTCGAACCCGGGCCTTTTCCACCCGGTGTGGGGGAGGACAGTGACGCTGCCACTGTGCTATCCGCGCAGACCCAGTTGATGAAGGAGGTCACAGAGGTCTTGTACACAATCGACGCTGTGTACAAGACCCCTGTGACCTCCCTTCATCAACTGAATTCAGAATTGTTGCTGCGATCGAAACAGTTACACCGCAAATGCTGGAGAACACTTGAACTTAAGTTGAATATCGCTTGGACATCTTATGTGCCACGAAAGGCGCGCATGTGGAAGTTGTTTAGCATTCTGCAGTATTGGTTCTATAGGTAATAAAACTTTTTGAGTTACACTTTCATATTCCGTAAACAGTTTTATTTTGTTGTTTCCGGTTTGAAAATTATAGGCCACGGGCACCCCGACAATAATTTAGAATCACCCTGTATATTGCGGTGCTTTTATTGTACCATTGTGTCTCCGTAGCCGAGTGGTCATGAGCTTGTGTGTAGTCGTACACGTTCTTTGCGTAGACCGGAGTTCAAGCCCCTGATTACTAAATACGGTTGATCTGCTAACCCGTACTGGACCAGCGCGGCAGATTATGGTCCATTTCCCTCAGCATGAATTGTTGAGGAGGCTTCCATCCTGCAGTGGGTTGATAATGGCTGCAGTTTACCTTTTTTTTTTTTTTTTTTTTTTTTTTTTGTGTGTATTTGAGTACACTGTATTAAACTACTATAATTTTAGTTCCGTTAATCTTTTCGTACATTGAAATTGAGGCTTGCCTTTTGATTTATACCCAAATTATAAATAGATAAATATATGTTTTAAATATTTTCAAATTCTTTTTCATTTTAGGTATACAGTCAATGCTGTCCAGCACCCTTTCATTGAGCATACTGTCTACGTACAAGTATTCTTTCGTCAAGAAGTCAAAAACGGCTCTTATATATGGGTAGATATGACAAAAGGACAAGAATTTATTTTAGGAAGTCAACATCCTGTTCAATATGATGCAAATAAAACGGTAACTGTCATTTCAACTTATGAATTAAATTTTCAGTGTTACTAAATGAAATGGAATTTAGGAAAACTTAAGAGCAAATAAAACGATTTATTTACGTTTTTGCGATTCACAAATATGCTATTCCATTTATATGTGGTTTGAACAAGTTGTTTCCAATACAGATACAGGTTTAAGTATGCATTCAATAATAGATATATTGCAAACAAGCAGAATGAGCTGCTAAAAGGCGCTCACGGTGTTTCAAAGAGAGACATAATCATCGAATGTCATATCAGCAATTAGTAATTGGATGTAACAGCCACACGCTCTAATTTCTCAAAATCAACCCTAACCCATGTAGTGAAAATATGGAAGAGCGAGGATAATGTAGATGTGCACAGCAATCAAATAGACCAAAACGCTAACGATTAATTTATTTTTAGACCACCTGAAAGTGAACCAAGCAACGCCATTGGAAAACGTGATGGAGCTCCAGCTGTTCACAATTTGTGTTTTTCCCGACACGAGGTTTCACCGTTTGCTTTCCATTGTTCAATCTGGAAGATCTCAAAGTCTGAAGAATACCTTTGATATAAGAAATAAGAATCAGAGGATATCGCAGAAGTTAAAGGTGGTCTGCAGTAGCGGATTAAGATCGTTTGAGGCCCCGGGCGCAGAAGAAAATATTGGGCCCCTTAAAAAAGAGAGAGAGACAGGGAAAATAAAAATACATGTTAACCATTTTTTTAAATAAATAAAAAATATTATGTACTATTAATGTTTTATTTCCAATAAAATTTGAATATAATATATGTATAATATAATTAATAATAGCATAATAATAATCACAAAGTTTTGAACTAATAGTTGAACATATTAGTTCAACTAATTTGTTGGGGTTTTGCGTGGGCCCTTCAGAAGTCGAGGCCCAGGGCGCGCGCGCGCCCGGTGCGCTCACCGTTAAATCCGCCTCTGGTGGTCTGACAGAATCGGTGGCATGTAAGTCACACTGGTGGAGTGATATATGCCTTTCTACTAGGATTAAATAGTATATAACAGAGCTATGATGTTGTTGTTGTTTGGTTTTTAGAAGCATTAGCAACTAAGGCCATATTGCTCCGGGGATATGCGGTGGTCGTTCCTTTCCACATCCTCCGTATTTAGTGGTCACGGGCTCGAACCCCGGTCTAATCAAGAAGCGTGTGCTACGCACTGCTGCTCCTGGCTACAGAGGCGCCAGCTATGATGCTCAATACGTTCTAAGTTGATATCAATATTTGTAGAAGAATAAGAGAAATTTACCTCAATATGATACGTAAAAAACTTCCGTATGATACTCTCGAGAAATTGAAACGAATAAAAGATTAACGCAAAATGATTATAGTAAAAAAGCGTTAATCATTTATTCATTTTACGTTAATCTTTTATTCGTTTTAATTTCTGGAGAGTATCGCATGGAAGTGTTCTACGTATCATATTGAGGTAAATTTCTCTTATTCTTCTACAACTACGATTGAAAAAAAAAAAAAAAAAAAAAAATTCGAAAATAACCTAAACTCCCCATCTGTATTATGCTCATAAATTGCGTGTGTTGCAGGACGAAAAACCGGAAGAAAACCTTGCTATCTTCGGTTGAGACCGACTAACTGAACCACGAAGTGAAAAAAGCACATAAGAGTTCCTGGGGTCATTGACAGGTTTCTAACGGATTTGAATTCTAACAGACAGGAGTGTATACTTTTTATACACTACTCTATAAAAAGTAATTACTTTTTATAGCGTAGTGTATATAAGAAACAAAATGCAATTTTCCTTTGTTTATTTTGGATACTATAGTCTTACTTCCACAATTAACGATATAGGGGAGGGAGATCATTAAAGAAACTGTTGAACGACCGTGAAGGTTCATACTGTATATAAACCTTGCAAGTAAAAGAAAAAAGGCAGCAATATTAATTAAAGGAACCTAGAACAATTGGATTGTGTTGTTTGAGGCGCAGACAAGTTTCCGAAAATTTCATTGCCTTTTAATTAATTTTAAATTTAATTTCTTCGCATTTTAGTTTTTTATGTTGTTTTCATATTATTCCACTCCTGCTAACGTACAACAATAACATTCGCCTTTGTGTATCCTCTTTACTGGGATACCCAAAGATACATTGTGTCCAATTAGGCTTTCCCAGAACCTGCCGTCCCTTTTCCATTCATCATAAATCGTAATGTTCCATTTGGAATGATCACGATTTAATTCATGGAAAGGTCGTTATTCAAGGGAATATAGATTTAGTCGGTCTTAAATGGACCAAGGTTTTTGCTCGATTAAAAACTCCCAACAATACAACGAGGAAATTAGGAATCTTGACATGTCTGGATGAAGTTGGTGAATGGGTGATTCTTGGTGAATGGGACAAAGGGGTTCTCTTACGAAGAAAGGCTTAAGTTTTGCAAATTACAGTGTCTGGAAACTAGGCACCAGCGGGGTGATCTGATAGAGGTGTACAAAGCCTTGAATGGTTTGAGCATGCTCAATGCTGATGGGATTCTTCCTCTAGCTCAGAAAAATCACCTGAGAGGGCATAAATTCAAATTGAGGAAAGACAGATGTAGGATAGATGTGCGGAAATTTGCCTTTAGCCAGCGGGTGGTTGGTGGGTGGAACAGACTTCCATCCCTTGTCGTGGAAGTTGATAGCCTAAATAAGTTTAAGGCTCAGCTGGACAGGTATTTCGAACGAACAGAGGGGTGAAGTGGAAGTGGTTATTTTTATTTATTTATGTTACTTTTTTTTTTTTTTTTTTTTTTTTTTTTGGCTGATGCTGCATAAGCTTGCTTTCTTGCATCAAATGCCTCTACTAATGCTAATGCTAATGCTAATGCTAATGCTAAAGTCTTCTCATGATGACATTCTTCGTTTTTGCTGCCCATCCGTTCAGCTGTGTGGCATAAATTTTGCACACACCTTTCTTTTCCCTAAATCTTCTTGAAGAATTTAACGAATTGTCTCCTTATTCATATCCAACCCATCAGCAAGCATTCTGAGGTCAAACAACGATCTTATGCCACAATTTACCGAACTTTTGCAACTCTCTCTCTCTCTCTCTCTCTCTCTCTCTCTCTCTCTCTCTCTCTCTCTCATTTCATGAGGTTGACGGACGTCCACTTCTTGGATCATCACGAACATTCTCACGTCCAACTTTGAACTGCTCATACCATTTAAACACACTAGCACGACTTAAAGTTTTATCACCATAAACAGTTTCTAGCATTAATATGTTTCTCTTGCAGATTTTCACAGTTTAAAGCAAAATTTTAAATTCGTTCGTTGCTCCATTACAAAATCGTGACATGCACCTTAACGCTACTAACGAATCTGGGTGTTACTTGCAACCTGTCAACTTACTGGAAAATCTTTGTACCATTATCTATTGGAGGAATTATGAACTACAACCTACCACTTCCGTTTATTTTCAAACTCATCAAACATAATGACAATAGCACCAGTCCGGGATCTTTATTGCCACACCTCGTACTCATTCTTTCTCATGTTTGTATCGACCTTGATAATTCTTCCATCTTTCGAAATAGCAATAATAATAATAATAAGGGAGCGCGATTAGTCTAGTGGTTATGACGACAGACCAGCATTATCATGCACACGAACTCGAATCCTGAAGCGAAAAAAAAAAAAAAAAAAAAACGCTACAGAAAAAGAAATTTTAAAAAATCGTGAAATTCACTTCAGCGGATCTACCTCCCCGAAGAGCGAAGTGGCTGAGGCATAGTGAATGCAAAAGTCAAAGTTAATCAAGTCTACCTCTACAGCAGAATGAGGATGAGAAGTTAAAATATTGAACATAATGCATCGAGTGCGACGCAGGATAAAGTCAGTAGCGTTCAGGCCTTAGGCAGATAGGTAAGTTCGAAATATCGAAGACTGTCTCCAGAGGAAGCCAGTAGAGTAAGTGGCGCTGTCACCCGTATGGCTACCACAAGGGAGGGCAAGACCATCCAGCCCAACCAGCTGGAAGTTCTTCCTATACAACTGCACTGCCTAGAGGCTAACAACAAAGACACCACAAACCTGGCGAAGTACAGACCAGTCATTTATCTCCCAAAAATGTACACGATCCTGACCAGCTGCATAATTAGCCCACTTGGAGAGTCAGAACATCATGGCCGAGCATCAGAAGAGATGAGCAAAGGATGCATGAGGCAAATGACCATTGACACTGCAGTTATGGAGCAATCCTAGATGAAGCACCACAACCTGTACACAGCCTACATCGATTACTGTAATGCGGCTTTCGACTCCGTGCCCCATAGCTAGCTGATAGAAACACCGAAGACCTACAAAGTAAACACACACACACACACACACACACACACACACACACACACACACACACACACACACACACACACACACACACACACACACACACACACACTTCCTAGAAGCAACCATGGCGAAATGGAGGGTTACCAACAAGGTCGAGAACATCACAACCAGAGTGATACCCATCAGAAGAGGAATCTTCCAGAGCGAGATGCCCTGAGCCTATTACGTGTCTAGCACTCCACCCACTGTCCACCATACTCAATAACAGAAAGTATGGATATACTCTAAAAGAAGGGAGGTTGAAGCTGTGCACCCTTTCTCACCTGATGTACATGGATGACATCAAACTGTATGCTAACCGACAATCAATTCAACAGTTCCGAATCACCGATTAGGATGCAATTTGGCCTAGACAAATGAAAGGCTCACGGATTGCATCAAGGATATCTAGTCGGGGAAACTACTGAAGATCAGTGAAGAAATTGAAGCCATGACAGTGACAGAGGGAGAAATCTACAAATATCTATACAGACTCACCAGTTACAATACAAGGAGATCAATGCCCGCCTGACTGAGAAATAATAAGAAGAAAAAATAAAAAGCCTACATCTGAATTTGATCATATACGTGAAGCAATAAAAATACATATAAGAATATTTTATCCATTACACTGGTTACTGGTTCAGCTGTTATCATTTTATCTATAATATCCTGATTTACAATGCTAGTTAGTTATTTGCTCGAAGGCATCAATTACTTAATTTAGTATTTAAAAATTAACTGATTAAATTCTGGTTAATATCGCAAAACTCGATTCCTGGTTGAGACTTTTCGAATGACATGATTTATCTTTTTAGACGCAAAACTCGAAGCCAATATCGTGAACCAACCAATATTCAAGAATTGTGTTTCATGTATAATACTTTTATAATAAAAATAATGAATAAAAAATAATAAAGAACTCCTCAAGAGGTAGATATTTTTGCTTAAATTAGGCATCACTTAATGCACTTCTGCAGTCAGTCTATCGCTGACCTTTCCCCCTACAAGTGATGTGCTGTTTGTCGCCAGCACTTGATCTCCTCTTAACGCAGTCTCCAAAAAACTTCTCTGTGTACGCCCACAAAAGCTTTCTTGTATATATAATTTTTTCATTTCTTTTTGTAAATAGTTTCATTATAGAAGCGAATGAAAACAAAAATGTTAGTTGATCGTGATTTTCGCTGTCTCCTTACTAAGTGAAATACTATAAAATAATTCCATAGTATTTCTCTTAGTCAAGGCTATCTAACATCAACAGACTATGCGTTGCCTATTTTCCAGACATTGTTAAAAAACATTTTTGTATCTTCTATACTTGTTTATACTCAGTTATAGCTTATATCCTTGGGGTATAACTGAACGCATCTGAATTGTAATGAGAACAACAACTGAAAAGTGGGGTATCTGAAAATGTCCATCGTTTCAATTACATTGGTCAACTGCATACCACATCTCAGATGGAGCGATGTAGTATGCAGTTGACCGTATGAAAGAGCTTTAAACGAACAAAGTTCTTTGAGTCTTTCATGAATATCTGTTGCAGATATCTGCAAAATTCAAAATTTTAACTTGATAACAAAATGTTTATTTATCTCTTTTTTGCAATGATGTTTTATAAAAGACATAGACTCTCACGTGACGGTCGATAACAGAGTTGTTGATTGTTGATATGGGGGTTTGATGGCGCATAAGCTAACAGAGTTGTAAACATTTTTTTTTTTTACTCACGAAGTTTTTACTTACTTTTAATAATAGTTTCAATATAAAGCTGAAGCCATCACCTGTTAAGAGACTTTTGGACAACTATAATTCATTAATTTGTATCCCTTTTTTTTTTAGCAAGTCAAGTATTGATGGTATCAGCAATTTCAAATTACTTTAATTTTGATCATTATCAATGGGATAATGGAATGTTGCCATTCTTGTGTCAAATCGACACCCACTATACTGATGCGGAGTTGTGGAACCACAACCATAACCTTATGTTGGAGTATCACAGCGACAATCACTCATGATTCAGTTTCTATTTTTTATATGACCAAACACGGATATGCCACACCACTTAGTATCTTGTGGTATTTCACCAACCTCATAGCAAGATTTTGAAATATTTTATTTACATGGCCATTTTTTAATGGTAATGAATTAACGTCCATTTAATTAGTTTCTTTTTAATACGAGAAAATATCTTACTCAATAAAGGGATTCGAGACATCTTCGTTTAATTTTGGCTACTCAGTAGGAAGTAACACATAAAGCAACAAATATTGCAGAAAAATATTTTATAGACATATAAAATTATATGTCTATAAAATATATAGATATATTACTATAAAATTATATAGACATATTATCTCATTTTGAAGATTTTTTTAAATGTATGTAACTGATAAAAGAAATTTTAACTGACTTAAAATGTTTTTGTCACCAATAACATTAATAATTTGTTGACCTTTTGGAAACAAATCTTACTATTCAAATAATGTTTATTCTTTGTTTCAGATTGTAATATCTTACAAGGCTGAAAGACCTATTGACAGCTCGATTACAATCAAGTATAATGATCAAAGACTTCTAATACCTCAACCATTTACCAATTTTGAGCCTGAAAAACATCCAATAGAACTTCAGGTAATAGACTGTGTTAAAAAAATATTTATTAAATTTTATATTCGCAGATTTTTTATGAACCATATGCCGAACTCAAACCAGTTCGGTATATGCATTCTAAAGGTGTTAAAATAAGACCACCTACTCCCAGGGATTCCCAACATGATTGATATTGATCACCTGGGATCAATTCATCTTCAATGAAGATAAAAATTCGTCTTCAATCAAGAGTCATTCATCTTCAATGAGGGCTCGATACATACCAAAGGATCGGATGGAGGACGACGGGCAAATTATATAATAATAGAATCATAATAAATATATTAAAAAAAATAATAATATATTACTTAAAAATATAACTATGAACATTGGCCTTGTTAATTAATATAAGCAAAATAAACATCCTAAATTGTAAACTATGACAGAAACGCTTTTGTTAACTTTCCTCAGGTCTTCTCTAATAGAAGCTGTATTTACTGAGAAAAACAAGAAACAGGCTGAACATATCAGAACGTGGGGACCTTAGGATAAAATTAAGTAATTTTAGTCCGGATACTGCACAGCTTATTACAAACCATCAGCCACAACTGTCTCATTAACAAGTAATTCTCACTATGTATATAAAGTGCTTAGCATCATAATACACAGCCATTTCTGAATAAACAGAAAATTTTTAAGGTGGCATCGTTTTAGGTTATATCTCATATTGTGAATGCCTTCACAACGAGTTGCCATGATATTGCACTACTTCGAATAAGTAACGCTTCACCTAAGGAGAAGACTAGTGTTACTTATTCTCAGATAGGTACCACCACCCAGACAGCACTGTTTCAGGGCTATTTGGCCCTTCGTCAGTGAGTGGGTAGGTACCCAAGTGATGCAATGATGGCAAAAACAGTTATGAAGTATAACTCCACAATATGAGAGATGCCTGATGGTGTATGATGTATTTAGACTAAGGCGCATTTAGGGCTTTTTTGTTTTTGCCATCATTGCATCACTTGGGTACCTACCCACTCACTGACGAAGGGCCAAATAGCCCTGAAACAGTGCTGTCTGGGTGGTGGTACCTATCTGAGAATAAGTAACACTAGTCTTCTCCTTAGGTGAAGCGTTACTTATTCGAAGTAGTGCAATATCATGGCAACTCGTTGTGAAGGCATTCACAATATGAGATATAACCTAAAACGATGCCACCTTAAAAATTTTCTGTTTATTCAGAAATGGCTGTGTATTATGATGCTAAGCACTTTATATACATAGTCTAAATTTGTTCGCAGCTTGAGGCTCTAGCCCTAAATGCGCCTTAGTCCAAGTAATTCTCATTAACGCAACTAAAAAATTAATTCTCATTAACAAAACTAAAATGGCCATAATAAACCAAATATTAATTTTTACTATGTTTTTTGTTACTAAAGTAATTGGTAAGTAATCACGAACTAATTGTTGCTTAACTATATATTATAATTATTTTATATTTTAATGAATAATTAATTATTATTAATAGATTTTTCTTATAATCTATCCGTTAAAATTAAAATGTGTGTATTTTTTGGATGAAGGATCGATGACGCGAAAAAAAAAAAAAAAAAAAAAACGCTAGAGAAAAAAATTTAAAAAAAAATCACTTCATCGGATCTAACGTCCCCGAAGATCGAAGTGGCTGAGGCAGAGTGGTACCATCCACCACTGAATGCAAAAGCCAAAGCTAAACAAGTTTACCTCCAAAGCTGGTAGAGATAAACTTACATGAGGCTCTTCATCCACTATGCATCGTATCAAAAGTGCAGGTCGGTGGAGGCGGTTGTATGATGCGGGGCATGTTCCACTGGCAGAAATTTGAATCCCTGGTGCATGTGGAACAACGTATCAGTGGTCTCCGCTATTATCAACTGCTTGCTGGCTGTGTACACCCCGCTATATTACACTTTTTCCCGAATGGCGATGGTGTCTTCCAAGATGACAATGCGCCGAGCCATTTGGCACTTGTTGAGGAGGAACACCGTTCTCACTTCCAGCATATCCATTGGCCTCCGATCCGAACTTCCCCCGATATCAATTCTATAGAGCACTTATGGGACACTATGTAAAGGCATATCAGGCGTCTGAATACACCAATCACCTCCATGCCTGCATTTCTGACCGCATTACACACAGCTTGGTTGGCCATACCTCCCGAATGCTTCCGACATCTTGTTGAATCAATGCCACAGCAGTATCCGACGTGGCATTGATTCAACAAGGTGTCGGATAGCTGCTGTACTGAGAGCAAAAGGAGGACCTACGAAGTATTAGGTAGGTGGTCATAATTCAGTGATCACTCAGTGTAAATCAAGGAAAAAAACATGTAAATTCCAGAACTTGTTCCTGGTGGTCGTAAATATTGTCTTCACTTCAGAAACATCATGCCCGATGCACATATCAGCGCATTCGTCATTTGTCTCCGGCTGACGTGCTCACCTTTGCTACGATTGCTAATCGAAAGAAGGAAACATGGACAGAATTTGTGCACAACTCTAGTAATGCAGATCCGTGGGGGCTACTTTATAAAATTGTAAGAAATAAATTATATACACAAGAAGTGTATGGATCTATTGTATACAATGGTTTGGAGACCATTAACTGGACGGATTCTGTAAACATTATTCTAGATAATCTTTTTCTGCAGGACAATGTGCGCCCTAATTCTGATTTTCACACTAATATTCGTTCTGCCAATTCTTTGTATGTTTCTTCAATTAAGACTGAGCCTTTTAGTGCCATCGATTTATACACGGCATTTCTAACGTCAAGCAAGTTGAAGTTAGAAATTATGCATGTACATTCACACATGAGGTGTTCTGTAGGGAAGTGGAGACCAGAAGCTTATCAAACTCTGGCAGGGAGCTAAATGATTTTATAATAACTGAGAGCAAAGTGGAGGAGAAATTGTTGAAGTTAAACATAAGGAAAGCACCTCAGATGAATGAGATCTAACCAGTTATATTAAAGGAAGTAAGCAAATCCTTAGCAATAATTATGAAAGCTTCCTTGGACTCAGGGGAGGTCCACATGGACTGAAGATGTGCAAATGTGTCCCCAATTCACAAAGGGAGATCAAAGGGTGACATGAGTAATTACACACCTGTTAGTCTGATTTCGCTTCCAGGAAAAAAAGGGGTCACTAGTTAAGGAAGCGATGCAGGGTCAACTAGACAAGACTGCAGTTATAGTTCAGACACAGCATGGATTTGTTGAGGGGAAGTCTTGTCTGACAAATTTGATTGGATACTATGATGTACTCACAAAGGAACTGGATGCAAAAAATAATTTTGATATCATATATTTGTATCTTAGAAAGGCTTTTGATACTGTGGTACATGGAAGACTACTATACAAATTGGAGCAGTATGGCATTAAGGGCAAGTTGCTGCTATGAATAAAATGATGGTAGAGTGAGAGAAGACAGAGAGTGGTTATCAATGGACACTGCTCTTGGTGGACTAATGCTATTAGTGGAGCACCCCCGGGGTTCGGTGTTGGGTCCATTGTTGTTTTCGGTATTTATCAATGATGTTGATGAAGGTAATCAAGTTTAATGTCTAAGTTTGAAAACAACACGAAGGTTGGTAAGGTTGTTAATGACAGTAATGATAGTACCGTACTGTAACAGGATCTCGAAAAGTTGAGCAGATGGGCTGAGAGGTGGCAACTGAAGTTTAACATTGACAAATGTAAAGTACTGCATATGGGTATCAGTAACCCCAGAATAACATATCAACTGGGTGGTACTACACTCAGAGTAGTGAAGAATGAAAAGGAACGTGGGGTTAATTGTATAGTCGGATATGAAGCTTTCTGAGCAGTGCAGTGCAGACAGGCGGCAAGAGTAGCTCAGGGTGTCTTGCCAATGATATACAGGAATTGTTAGCAGGGATAAGGGAGTGATTGTCCCCTTGTATAAGGCCCTTGCCAGGCCACACCTTGAGTACCTGGATACAGATCTGGAGGCTTCATTTCAGGAAAGATGTAGAGCTCCTGGAACGAGTACAAAGGAAGGCAAATAGGTTGGTGAGTGGAACAAAGGGTTGGTATTACCAAGAAAGGCTTAAGTTCTGCAAATTGCGGCTTCTGGAGACTAGGCACCTGCGAAGTGATCTAATTGAGGTGTATGAGGCCTTGAATGTTTTGAACAAGCTCGTTGCTAATGGGATTCTTCCTTTTGCTCAGTTACTCACTTTATGAGACATAAATTGAAATTGAGGAGATCATTTGTTTTGCAAGGTTGGATTACTTGAACCTTTGACAACGTGAAGATCATCGCATATGCGAACTATTTGACAGTCCTTGTTAGTGGCAATTCCAGATCTTCAATTGAAATATCTGCTGAGAAAATTTTATCTGATCTTCAACAATCGGCAGTCGAAAATAAGTTAAAAATTAGTCCTACAAGACAAAAATTATGCTCCTTGGCTCTAAATTGGACGTTCGTCGACAACCAAGAGTTAAAATTAACAATACACAAATACCTCTCGTAACGGAAATTAATCTTTTGGGAATAACTGTTGACAGCGAGGTAAATTTCCCCCCCTCTGGAACTGGTCTACGAACCTCAATTTGGAAATCGCTGTTATAGCACACCACTACACCAAATTTTGGCCTGCTTCATCGCAGATTGCACGAGTTACACCACGTTTTCTACGTGTTCTGTTAATTTTGCCGAGCAGCGTAGCTGCCCAGCAAATGGCCATGGTTCAAGTCTTGGTTACATGGAACTGAATGAAATTAGGAAATGCATGCCGTTTGCAGACAACACCCTTAAAGATTCATGGTTTTAATTTGCCTGGTTGAAGAACGAAGAACAGTACTTATGCGTTTTTTTTTTTTTTTTTTCAAACTTAATGAACAGTTAGGGGGCTTCGCCCCCTTCTCGCTTTGCTCGCTCTCGAGCACGCTTTTCTACATAAAATGTAGAGGTATACGCAGTAAGTCAAATCTTTTCTACATAAAAGACACAGTGGAAACGCACTATTCGATATCACGGAAAAATTCAAGAACGGTGTAAATCCTCAAACATGGCGGCAAGCAAAACAGTGGGAAAGCAGTGATTGACAAGTTGTGATTCCCATATTTCGACAAACGGACAGGAACAAAGAAGTGATTGGCAGATGCCACTGCTTTCTCTGCCCATTGCCCTCCTAGGTTCGTATGCCCATTTTAAAACAGCGGGATGGAGTGATAAACACCCTATCTAAGCTAAGCCTTCCCTCCCAGACGACACAAAACAATCAAAAAAGGAAGGTGCCTTCACCTGTCAATTATCGCCGTCTTCCTCGCTTTCATCGAAGTACCCGCTGGTGTATACTGGACTTCAGCCAATATCACTATGTAATTATTTACCTGGGTTTACATAGGTCACTTTGGAAAAGGCCTTTTGCTTCGGGTTCCATAATACATGGCCTTGTTAGTGGCATCCGAAAGAGCAGGACTAAAATATTTACAAACTATACAAATATTTAAAATATTTACAAAATACTAAACTACAATATTTACAAATATACAATATTCATTAATATACAAAAAACGTTACAGTGGAACGTCAAACATTAGACAGTGAATCACGTGCACGAGGTTATTGAACGTTATGGAGGCAGTTGTCAATAATTAATTGCATTTGTTGTGACGTAATTGCCTCACTCTCTTCTCCCATTGGCTCGAATAAATATCAGTAGAAGGAAACCTTTTTTTGTGTATACGTAGATAGTACTTATAATGCTTATTTTTTAAAATACTTAAATTGCTTTTTTTTTATAAATTGCAGCTGTCTAAGGGAGAACAGCACAGTTATCAATTTATGAATTCTATTAATTGTCTTGCCTTTAAAATTTTTATATCATTATAATTGCTTTTGTTCTTCTTTTAACATCGTTATCTGTCTTTCCATTAAAATTTTTGTAAAAAGTAATGCTAATTCAAATGTTTATAATGGGATGATTTTATTTAATAAGACATAATATGCCATGCTCTCTAATTTATCCGTAAAAATTATTTAGTATTATTACTTTGGAACTATCACAAAATATTTTTATTCTGTTGGCTTCAGGGAGGAGCTAAAGATTATATTCTAATGCCCAAAGAGATGGTTAATTCTGAAGGAAATCAATGTGATAAGGCAGGCGTATCTTATGAAGCTTTCTATAAACAACCTAACAAATGTAATGTCCAACGAGAAACGTAAGCATAAGTTTATTTCTGAAATGAAAAATGTGAAATAATATGAAAGAAAGAATAAACGAATATCTAGTATGCTGCATTTAAATACTATTTAGGCACTTAAGGAGTCAGATAAGTCAGGATTGATTTAGTTATTAACAATATAATGAAACTAGAAACTGAATTCATCTGGACTGAATAGACGACCACCTTGCATAATTTGGAAACTGCCAACTCCAGGGGCTCTTGTGGATAGCAGGGCAATTAATTGATTTCCTCCAACACTATGGGGAACCGCGGTGTTTTAGAAGAGAGCGATCTTCCTTTTTTTCGCAATGTCTGTTTCTTATATCTGTATTTCCCATTTACCTCCCGTATTATCGATTTCAAAGTAGCCATCACTGTTTATAAGGTTCGTCACGACGAGCCGAGCCAGGTCAGTAGAGAGATGCCTGTCGGGGCTAACCCCACCTGCCTAGGAAGGAGAGGACCCAGGAAAAGAAGTTTGGAGAAGTGGGAGGGGAAAAGCGTTGAGAAAAAGTGGGGACCACAAGGAGGAATCCCTCAAGCGAGTAGAAAATCAGAGGCCACTAGTAGGAGAACACCCAAAGACAGGTGAGTGAGGACAGCAACAGTGCATGATAGAGACAGGAGTGAGGACAGCAACAGTGCATGATAGAGACAGGAGTGAGCGCCAGAAGACGACAGATGGAGGCAGCTCTACCCCGAAGAGGAGAGTGCAGGCATAAGTATGGGCCTGCTTGGAAAAATCTCACGCCAGCACAGTGGCGTCAGCAAGTGATTCAACGCCGAAAGATTAGCATGAAGTTGAGGTTCAGCGTCTGCCCGCAAAGAACAGGGTTCAGGCTAAGGTGGCCTGCTCTGTAGCTGGTGAGACTGCAGGAGTGGGAGCAGCGGCCAAAAGATTTCTTCTACGCCTGAAGAGAGCGGTACAAAATTGTATGAAGGCATTGAATGCTTCCTTGTTACCAGTTAGGAAATGAAGTGGATCAAGGGCTAAATCAGTGGTCTGGAGGAGGAGCTGCTGTCTGCGGTCAAGATAAAGTGTGCGGTCTTGCAGTAGGTGGGTCCAGTCTTCCCTCTCACCACACAGGCAAATGTCATTTTCAGCAAGGCCAAGCTGTTTAAAACGGACTTTAATGACGCCGTGACCGGTCAACATAAAAGTGGTTTCCAAGTTTGGAAACCAGACCATGGTATGTTTGTTTAAGTGGTTAATGTCAGGAATGAATTTTCTGGTGGATTCGCCTTTGCACCCAGAGGACTAGTCGGTTTGCCATAAATTGGTAAATTTTGACCCCAAACTCTTCTTATCCAAAAGTGATTGTCCTCTGCAAGGGTGGATGTACTGAGAAAGTTAGTTTGAATGTTAGACCTCGCTGCATATTAGAACTTCTCTACACGGCCACAGAAGGCAATGTAAAGTTCTAGAGGGAGGTTGCCGGAGAGCACTTGGTGAACTTGAGTGGATGTGGTTCTGCGAGCTCTGGTTATATGTAATAAGAAGAGCCGCTGGATTTGTTTGACTTTGTTTGCAAATGTTATTCTGTCTACCCTGCGAAGCCAAACTGGAGCACCATAACTTGGTGCTCCAGCTTGTTATTGGGAGGGAAAAAAGCATCATACATGAGACCGAGGGACCTTCCTAAGTCTCCAGTTAGGGACTCTAAGGAAGGTCCCTCCTTGCGGGTTACCCTAGCTAGCATCTCTAAGTACTTCTTTACTTTAGCTTTGATGTAGTCCATGTGTGGAAAAAATGTCCATTTATCGTCCAGTATGGCTCCAAGATATTTTGTTGTGATGCAGGTTGAAAAACAGTTCATTCAGAATCTGTGCAGCGGAGACCAGAACAAGGCGTCCAAGTTCAAGCAGAGAGAATGTTCTGCGGCATGGTTCGCAGGCAAAACGAAATGGAGATAAGTGGAAAATTAAACACTTCAGGCTGCCTAAAGTAAAATCTGCCTTTAATATCTTAACGGGATTACAGATAATTCCCAGACGTATCGTGATGTTTCCTGTACTACTTCTTCAGTGGCTGTATTACTTTTACAACTACTTCACACACACACACCGTAAGAAGTAGACAAGGCGATGCTGTATTACTTTACAGGTGAAGGAGGAAAAATTATTTTATGGGGAATATACTCATCATATGAAATTAATTTGTTTTAGTCTTTATTCTTAATTTTTACGCTGAAGGTGATAGCTGCTGTACTTTCAAGATGATAATGCGACTATCCATTGTTGCCAAGTGTCAACAAGCCTTTGGCAGATCTCCAGGAATGCAGTGACTTTCAAGGAGATTTTTAAAAGCCTGATAACAGGTGATGAGATCTGGATCTTTCATTATGACTCTTATTCTAAACGCCAGTGTAACGGACACATCCGTCATCTTCAGTGAAGAGAAACTTCGAACTTGCCAGATCATCACAAAAATGATTGATGGCCTCAGTGTTTTGGGCCATCATTTTTTAAGGCCCAATTTTGGTTAATTCTTTAGAGGAAGGTTAGGCTATAAACAAGGAAAGATGTTGCTTAACACTTAATAAGTTTAATTGGTTAATAAAACAAAATGAAGGCTCAAACGGAACACCAAATCACATTACTGTATGATAATACCAGGCTACACGCTACCCATATGACTCAGATGAAAATTGCAGAATCTGGGGTTCAGTATTTGCCTCATCCTGCATATGACTTGGCCCCGTGTGATATTTTTCTGTTGGGACATTCTTTGTGGAAAACACGTTTTTTGTGTTTCCCGCAAAGAAAAAATATCAAATTTATTTGTAATATGCTGCTTCTTATAACTACATAATAACTTAGTATCTGTCCTAAGATATGGCTATCATCGCTTTACCCGCAGATTGCATTGCTATGGATTTCTACAGCTTTGGGAGGCTGAAATGAAATTAGTAAATCTTTACTAATTTTCTTGGTGTGAAGCAAGAAATCATTCCCTTCCGGCTTCGTATTGAACGACGCAGGGCATCTATCAGTTCGTCGCTCTTTTTCATAAGGGGATCAGCAAGCAACCAAAGAAGAAATTCTTCTCTGACTGTGTTTAAACATTAATTTCGCGACGGAAAAAAAAATTGCATTGGAAAAGTAAACTCTGTTAACAAATAATGCGGTTTCTTACCACAGAAATCAATAAAGAATTGTTTATTTAACTTTTGTTCTCTCAGTTGAACCATAATCGTATAAATCCTTGGTTTAAGTCACAATATAAATATTATATACTGGTTTGGAAATCCAATCTCAGGAAGCAGTTGGATCTGCTTGAGAAGGTGAAACGAAGAGCAACAAGTAGTTATTACAGATAATATAACCTCGTGGCCTTAGTTGCTTTGTCGCTTAACACGCACACTAACCACTGTATTGACATTATTAGTAAGATCATATAAGAAGATTCTGATGAAAAGGAGTCTCAATTATAAGTGTTGTGGAACCCTCAATCAACCACAAAGAAGTGGGAGAATTGCTCCCCTACATCTGCTTTTGCCCTCGTGGGCAGCACAGTCGGTAGAACCACTTTATGAAAAAAGCCAATTAAAATTCCTCTCGTCATTGACAAGATTCAAACTCAGTTCTTTTTGACCCGCTGTGAGAGGACGGTGATTATAATTACTGTGCTACTCGGGTGGGTCAGTTGGTAGGTATGCTTATGTGTTGCTATAGAGAAGAGAGAATTATATGAAAGATACGGAGAAAGGTAGAAGTGTGGGGTGGGTGGAAGAATGTTAAAACTCTTATTATATGTATACCTTTATTATTATTAATTATAATTTCTGTAATTAATAAATCTCGTTATACTTTCAGACCCACCTCTCTTAACTTTGTATTTCCCAGTTTATTTTCCCCCTAATTTACCCCCCCCCCCTCTCCACATTAACACCTGACGTATACTGCACAGAAGATCACAGATTCTGGGGGAATAGAAGCTCGTGTATGTCTCCTCTGGACTGGCTGTGTATTCAGAATGGCTCATACTACACTTGATAAACATATACAATATTGTTTATTCACAGTATATACATTAAAAGAATATATCATACATCATCAATTGAGTATAATGTTAATTACTAGCATTGTATGTGTGCTAAGATGTAAACATAATCACAACTCATATATCATGTCTCTTCATGTCTTTCTGCCTTTTCTCCTGGTTTAGGTTACATCTCATAACATTCTCTTGCCTTCTAACAATTAAACTTCCCGACTGGGATTACAGCAGTGAGCATAACCCCTATAACTAGATTTATAAATCCCCGCTATAATCTTTCTTTAATTATCCCTTCCAAAAAAATTACATGTGCTTAGAACACTCTTTAGTCTCAACTTAAAACATACCAGTCTCGAGTACATATATCTAAATCTTCCTTGCTTAATAAACTTATCTTTGTGTTGAATTACATATATCTATATCTTTTGAACTTTCTCCTTCCCTTTATGCTAAACAATATTAAATCAACTATCAACTAATTTAAAACATTCCCTAGAGTCCTTTCCTTCAAATCAAGCTTAAAACTATTATTTAGTACTTACATAACAGCTTAGGGGATCACTATTTACACAACCTTTTTCTCAGCTCAGGGGCGGCCATCATCAGACTCCTACTGGAATTAGTCATCGGCTAAGGAACTGCTGCTCATCTACAGGAATTCTCCTTCGTTCAGGAACTCACTCTTTTCTCCATAAATGGGTTGCACTAGCCCGCTTTGGGAGTCTGATCAGCTCGACGATACTGGGGTGCATAATAAAATTATCAAGACTCTCCTTACTGCTTTATCGAGAAGCCAGACTGTATAACTCTTCCTTGTCTTTCTATACCGAGACTTTTCGATCCTTATCACTCAGCTTCAGCATATGTTTCCATCTTTCATTGGGCATCTCCTTCCTATTTCTACGTTGCGGCTGACCTCTCCCAGAACTTGCTTAACAAATTGTCTTTGCGACAAACTGCTTCAATTCCCTCTACCACATTCCAGCGATTCACAAGAACTCCCACATTCTTCAAAACTTCCTACAACTCCAGAAAACTCCAAAACTCTCTCACTGCAAAAAAAAACTCCCTTAAATAATTTCTCTGTCCGTTACTCTCCAGCGATTCTCCCGGCACTTCTCGGGATTTCTTCCCAGCCGCACATCACTCAGGCGCACCCACAGGAACTCTCAAAAACTTCCAAAAACTGCCCAAACTGTCAAAAAACTCTGTAACTCCCTTTTCCTCCTGTTGCATCTCCTTTTGTTTCAGCCACCCCTTCTATTCTGATCCAATCGTAGTTCGTTCTTCATCATCTCTATTCTCATTCGCTCTCTCTCACTTCCTCCGTTTTCCTGGCCCTTCCCTTTCCTGGGGAAACATCTGGCTTCTCGAAATTTCTAGAAGCCTCAATGAACTTCCGGACGTCTAGAAATTTCTAGATATTTCCTTGTGATCATTCCGATGCACTTACCCCTTATTAGTCCACTCTGTTTTTTCTCTACCGCTCCTTGAAATCAGTAAGTGCTCAAGGAGTCGGTTTGTTTTATCCAGCGGCTAGTCATTTCCACACGGTGTATGCCGCATCCAGGGTCCCCTCCACCCTCTTAGTCTTTAAAATTCTTCATCTCCACAAGGAGATGAAGAATTGTCGGTTCCCTTGTTCTTTTCTTCCAAAGAGCTGCCCACTTTCTGTTTATAGCGACTTGAACTGGCCTTACGGTGCTCCCTTTGTACTTTTGTACCCTGTCCAGCTACCCCCCGTTGTTACGCTAATCCTCCCCTACTTAACTGTATGGTACAGAGCGATCGCAACCTAAGCTGAAAATCATCCTATGTAAATAATATTATTTAATATATACTTATATTTTCTTGTTATGTTATAATATTTATTTCCCTAGGATAAGTGTAAGAATTGGGTTCTTACAGAAGCTTTGAAATAAAGTAGATTTGTATGGCCTTATATGGATGTTAGATTGATCACACTGACTGTCATAAATTTTGTATTCATAATTTAGTAAACTGATTAGCACCAAAATTAAGCAATTTAAGCGTTGTGTTATTTGCTGTATAATTTTTTTTCGGACTTCGTGGTTCATAGGCAAATCAAAAAAAAGAACAGTTGATCTCTTTTTTGATTCACCTGTGATGGTGCGTTCTTAGTTCTCTATGGAATATTGCTGAGATCATTACCGTTTTTGATATGAAATGAAATGTTGGACAACTATTTCTTTTATTTAATAATGTGTAAGAAAAAGGCTTTTAAATTTAAATTTATCAAGATAGTACAAGACTTGTTTCTCATTCAGATAATTCTTCTATTGTTAGCAACAATGATACTATTGCTCAAAAAATGTATTATGTTGTATAGGGATGCTTTAATTTGTCATGAATATTCATTACTAGTATAACCTGTTGTTTTATATATGTAGGTGTTTAAAGAATCAACCTTTTGATCTGTGGGCTCAAGACAGCGTAAGTGTTAACAAGAATAATCCTTAAAGGAACAGATTCAATTCAGCTGAAAGTTGTATTGCCTTATTGTATATTTTGATGAACATTAAAGTGAACTTGTTAGTGAACTTGCAATAGATGGAGATAAGAAAAGTTAATAAGAAAATTAAGTTGATGAATAATTACCACTTACCTTCTTTCTTTAATTGCTACAGATCACATTTGTTTTAAATAAGGTGTTTAATAGGTTTTTAAGATGTTTAATAGAAGCATTCTGCCAGGGCAACATTTAAGAGTGTCACATTATAGACCACATCATGGATCTGTCAACAGTGTAGAACGTATGCAGCAGCTCATCAAATAATCGTGTGAGGTATTTGAGAGCAGGTTCATTTGCATGCCTTTTGAGAAATTATAACGTGTCATATTCTATTATCCTCCACAATCAGAGGCGTCGAGAGCAAGCACACACCCTACGGCGAACAGCCTCACTGGGCTGACCGCCCAGTGAGGCTGTTCGCCGTAGGGTGTGTGCTTGCCCTTCCCTCACACCCACTCCCCGCTGACGCTTGTACCGACAATTCGGAGAATCTATAAGTTTCAGTTTCGGTTAATTTTTATAAGCGGGTACACCTTCCGTGGATCATTGGGACAAGCAATGATAGACAAGTATCGTTTCTCCCACTTATTGCTCTGACAGACTGTGGCAAGCGTAACTCATCCCAACTCGTCACTCCATGTCACGTGACCGTCAAATGACATGTATGTGCCCTCAGATCTCGGCGACAAACAATCAAGAGACAATAAGGGTACCCTTTACACTAGACCAGTGTTCCACAACCCTTTTCTCTTCGCGGCACATCTTAGGTTATCCATTACACAGCACGGCACTCAAAATGTTAATCCCCTAAAAAAGCATTGTTTACGGCAATATTAATATAAATATGCTATAAGTCACAATATAATCAATTATTATTGTTCCAACATAAATTGGCTCATGCATATATTAACATTTTAGGAACCCTAAATCACTGTGCAAAAGCAAAGCAAAGCCAAAAAAAATTTCTATTAGTACTAAACCAAATAACTACGCATACCTTCAATGTGATACTTGTGCCTGCTTTGCTGAACAAAGACGGCTGATGCGTGGCGGAATCGTTGAAAGCCTCATTTCTTCTTCAATAGATCTGAGTCTCTCCCTCTTCGATGTTTAATTTCATTCAGGGTCGAAAAGCCCAGTTCACACAAATATGTAGTCGAAAATGGTAATAACACAATAATTTACATCTCGGAGCTAGCCGGGTATTCTTCCCTTATTGACAACCAGAATGTGTCCAACTGCGCTTTATGATGTTTTAATCGCAATGTTCTGTCCGCCTTCAGATCTGTTAGTTCCTCTTGTAAATTCATCATCAAAGATTTACATCCGCAACAAATGGACTACGACCAGTCGAAATCTTCAACGCTCTCTCCAAAATAATCCTTGAACTTCTGCTGCAAGTTATCTAAATGTTCTTTAATGAAGTCCATCACCACTTTATTACCAGCAGCAAGCTGCCATACAGTTGAGAACATCTCAAACGACCCATTTGCAATGCATTGTATCCACAAATCTAGCTTATTCTGAAAGCCTTGAATCTTATCCATACTCGTAAAAAGATTTTCGCCCTTGCCTAACATTTTTCGGTTCAGCTCATTCAAGTGAACGAAAATATAGGAAAGATATGCCAACTTAGTCAGAAATATTGGAAGAGCAAACAAGCAAATAACTTAAGAAAGCAAGTGTTGGATACTCACGCGAAAAATACTGTCCCACACGTACAACGTTGTGTTTCAGTAAAAATGGCGTATTGTGGAATATAATAATAATAAGAAGATTCTTTATTAGCATAAATTTTATACAATAGTGATTCCTTACACAGAAAGCCAGAGGAATCTTACAGTTCGTTGTTTATACAAGTGATTTTGTTTTATCATAGAAAAGAAAAATGAAATAAAATAAAATAATAATAAATAACTAAATAATAATTAATAGATAAAAACAAAGATAATAATCAAAATGTAAAAATGAAGTAGTAATTACAACGAAATAGGACTACAAGTTGAGCAGAACATGAAATGACATCGGCTAACTAAGAACAGAATACCATCCACACTCCTTTGGAGACAACGACCCACCCAACGGAACATCCAACGGACCGCGCCTAGGAAAACGTGGGCCAAGCAAGTGGAAGATGACTTGAAGAGCCGACGTCTCGACCTTAACCAGGCCAGGACTGAAGCCATGGATCGTAAGGTATGGAAGAACATCACAGAGCAAGTCCGAAACCCTGCGGCACCTACAGCAGCATACTGGTTGCGTGGCCAACCGCCTCCCCCAGCTGCCAGCTAAGGACCAAAGAAGAAGAAGAAGAAGAACTAAGATCGGCACTTACATAAATGTCCTTTTACAAACAGCAAGATAGGACAAGATGCCATCGCAATATTCCTTGTCAATAGTCCACAAGTCGATGTCGATGTTGAGCGACTTGAGAGTGCCCAGAGTCACATTTGGGAAGTGTCTCTTGAAATTCTGTAACCGCTGGAGCCTTCAGCACAAGGAGGGGCTACTACGGAGATGTCTGCCTGGCAGACGCCAACCAACCGTGTTCCAGATGTTGATGTGATCCTGCTTAGCTGAGCACAGATGAAGGAATGACTTTATTTTTACCACATGGGCTCTGTGGGCGTGTATTGCAGGTTGGAGCAGAGTGCAGATTTAGATGTCGTGTAGATCTGGTGCGACCACAAGTTGGCCCACTTCAGCACTCAGAATTCGAGGCCCACAGTTTCCTGAGCCTGGCGGGTGGTGCCACTAATCAAACTTCTACGGCATAGGAGAGCACACTACAGAAGTAAGTTTCTAGGTATTTCTTGATTATTTGCTTATTGTGCGTTTTGCGCAGATCAATTTTCATTCCCCAGAACGCATTCAGGGCTTTGGAATACTGAGCTTGGATTTGTTTTTTATAGGTGAGCTTGGCATCAAGGATTACTCCTAGGAATTTGACACTGCTGTGGGAGTCAGAACATTTCCTGCCAATTCCGGACGTAGAGAAGATGCAACATCAGCAGAAGTCATCCGACTTGGGGTAAAGATGATATAGTTGGACTTCTCTGGATTGACTGACAGGCCAAAAAATTTGTCATACAACAATGAGTAGCATTACAAACATAAATAAAAACTATAATTGGGAGTAAATAATGTACAACTAATTTCTTACAGTAGGTAAAAGTTTTCAGTTGCCAATTTGTAATCATAATACGTATAGTATTATTTATAGGTATAGCTTCAGCAAAAAGTTCCGTTTTCCGATTTAAAAACAGCACCGAGGGGAACTCATTTCTCGATTTTAAACCAACAGCGGGGGCGGGGGTAGAACTCGTTCTCCATTTTTAAACCACCTCCAAGACGGCATTCACTCTTTCTACATTCATTCGCATCTTTAGAAAAGGTTAACCCCGTGTTTCCGTATAATCTAACCGTCTAACGCAAACCTGCTGGATTTAGTTGATGGAAAGACGGTATTCACCCTTACGCAACCCACCGGTAATTAGCAGCCAGTCACAGCAACAAGTGGGAGGAGATTCACTTGTCTATCCTTGCTTGTCGCAAAAATCCTTTGCTTGTCGCAAAAATCCATGGAAGGGGTACCCGCTTGTAAAGGTTAAACCTTGCTTCTTTGATAAAAGCAAGTACTGGGTAGCAGTAAGCGCAGAATAATTCACCATTTAGATGGTACCACGTTCAAGGTACTGGGGAACGAAAAAGACATAGAGATAATTATTTGTACAGTACAACGTGCAGTTTTCTGAGCAGAGCAGACAGACTGCTATGACAGGCAATAGGGTTTTTGTCAATTACAGAAATTTTTCTAGCCAGAACAAGCAGATGATTATCTCGCTGTGTAAGGCAATGGCAGGGCTGCATCTTGAGTACTGCATACAAGTCTGGAAGCCTCATTTTAGGAAGGATGTGGGTCTGTTGGAATGGGTGCAGAGAAGGTCAACAAGATTAGTTGGACACAAAAAGGTACTCTTACCATGAAAACCTTTCTGTAAATTGAATCGCCTGGAAACTAGGCACCTGCTGAGAGACGAGAATGACACGTTTAACTCTTTAAAATTTAAAGTTTAAATGGATTGAGGGCGAGAATGAAGTTTTAAGGCTTTAAATAGCCTTCAACGCTTAATTTCGCCCTCAATCCATTTAAAGCCTTACACACTCCATTCTCGTCCTCAATCAATACATACGCATCTTTCTCAAATGACGCACATAAGGGGACATAATTTTAAATTAGAAAAGGATGGTTAGAGTGCAATACAGTGTAAAAATTTTCGCCCAGTTCAGCCATTGAGTAATTGATTGTTTCGCCAAAGTTTTATCAGTTGTTGTAGAAGTGGATTGTTTGAATAATTTTAAGGAACGAATTGAACAAATTATTATAGGGGATGGACATATGGTGCGAGTAGCGTTTTCTTTTCTTTTTTTGTTTTGTTTTCAGTTTTGGCTGATGGTATCTCAGTTTTTTTTTTTTTTTTTTTTTCCCTTGCATCATTTACTAGTAAAAATCCTAAAAACCTACAACTGCGCCTCGAACTGAACAGGACTGATACAAAACACAGTTCTCAGTTGAATATCCGTTGTACATTTCTCTTAAACATTGAGCCAGAATGCTCAAGTGTGGACACGACTTTAAATTGTCGCCTGAGTTCCTTTCCCGATGGCTAAGTACCGTATAGCCAGAAAAGAATGGATTGTGGCGTAAAAAAGCTTGACATATTGTTGACCTCTACCCGTGCGTGTTTTAAAACCAGTGGAACAGCGTTCCTCAAAACAGATTGGTGAACTATTCAGCCATGCCACATCACACCCCTATTCCTTGGTGCCTGCACGGCAGATTTCACGTAAGCATGATTTTCTGTTTCTCAAATGCAAGAGTTCTGTATGTTCACTTGTCCCATTTAGTAACAGAATGAACTTCGTCCAAAAAATGATGAGTTGTCAGTTCTCGTCTTGCTCAGTGATCTCAAACGCCTCACCTAATGAATGCTTCTTACTTCAGTAAACTTTAGAATATATGGTAATTGTTGCATATGCAGAATTTTACAAGGACACTAGTGAAACGCATTCCTTAGTGCTCGCCGCTATGGATGTTCCATGTTTATGCACCAAAGCAATTAAGACTTTGAAGCATCAGTGCATTACGTAATCGGTTTCCTTGTTTTACTAGATGAAAATTCGATTCAGTGTTAATGGGGGGGGGGGAATGTCATATTAAGCCACACAAGAACTGATTTACATTCCCATGTATATTATGTCATAAATTGCAAGTGTTCTCTGGTCGATTTCCCTGTTTTGCTGACGAAAAATCCGAGTTTCTTGGGGGTGGGGGAACCTGGTTATCTACGCCTGAGACCGACTAACTCAGCCACGGAATAAAAAAAAGCCTATAAAGGTTCCTTTGCGTCGTCGACGGGATTCGAACCCAGGCCTTTTCCGCAGTCAGTATTAAGAAAAGCCAATAAAAATTCCTATAGGTATTTGAACCGATGACTCTTCCACACGGGCCCACGTGAGTAGCACATTTGCACCGTCCTCCCCACATCAGTTGGAAAAGACCTGAGATCGAATCCCGTCAATGACGGGGAAAATTTTTATGTGCTTCTTTCAAAACGTGGCTAAGTTAGTTGGAATCGGTGAGGACAGCATGGTTAATCCTCCCCGGAAACTCGGGTTTTTCGCCCAGCAAACGACAAAGAGACCCCAGAACACGCGCAATTTACAGCATATTATATACGGCGCAATATGGCCAAGTTGCTGATGCGCGTAAAACGGCAACAACCGACCAATTCCACATGGTGTGAAAGGACAGCGATCATAACCGCTCATATCAAACATATTATATGCTTCACTCAAGTATCACAGCAATATTATACATTGGTTATGTGGTTATATAGATTGCGTTTGTTTTCATTCTAAATCCTAAATCGGTACTGTGTAGGCTAGATTTGGAATTGTTACATGAAAAATTTAAAATATAAAATAGAAATAGCAGAAAAACATTAAAATATCAATAATTTATTCAATATTTTACCTTTTCAGGAAAAGCGAAAACGTGGAGAAAAAGGAATTTATCTTCTCGAGTTTTATGGTACAACGCCGGAAGAACCAATTCTGATTAATAAGACAACAGGCGAACACTGGCTCGGGCTGGAATATCACGAAAGTCACAACAGCACCATTTTTGTTGAGGTCGACGCCAGTTACATTAACGTTTTACGAGTTGGGTAAGTTATTATTAGTATCATTACTTGGAATGAAGATTAATGAATATATGAGATAATAGGTACCTTTAGTTATGAGATTCAAAATGGCAAAATAAAAAAAAAAATAATAGTATTGGTTAATACAATATAAGACCTTTTAACTGGCATACAGATGCCGCAGATTGAGGGGTATACCAGTTGGAAGAATTTGCTTATTGAATTAGTATTACTCGTAAAGTTCATCCAGTTAATAATTCTTTAATAACTGTTCTTTAATACGCTATAAGACAAAATGTCATAATGTCCTCTTAAAATTCTTAGTGAACTCTAGGTAACTAAGAAGTTTACGTTGGTGTGAGACTAAGAGGTTTAGTGTCACGTCAATGTATACTCTATACTGTGTTTACTTTAGCT
The DNA here is from genome assembly GCF_048544385.1 of Mastigoproctus giganteus. NCBI lineage: Eukaryota > Metazoa > Arthropoda > Arachnida > Uropygi > Thelyphonidae > Mastigoproctus > Mastigoproctus giganteus. Next base: position 163,873,102 of record NC_143577.1, read on the forward strand.
TTATTTCAAAATATCACTTCTTTTCACACGTCTTATCACAGTAAAGTGATAAGGATTATCACTCTTTGTTTTATACGATAGATTGTGCAAGTGACTTTTTTTAAAATACACTGGTGTTCAAAGAAAGTGCATCACCCCTTAAAATTGTAATTGTCGTCCGAATAACGTAAGTATATGGCAATATTTCTTACAGATTTCATCATATAAGATTGACACGCGTAGGTTATGACGTAATATTGCATCAGCTATATAAGCACGCTCCGCAAGAGTTGCAGTCATTCCTTGCTTGTGTCAGGATGGCCAGTAACGTGCAGTTGACGCCACGAAGACAGAGTGCTATTGTTGCTTTAAGTGAGGAAGGATGTTCTTCCCGTCATATTGCTTATAGAGTGTCTTGTAATCAGTCGACAGTGAGTAGATTTCTTTCCAAACAAAAATACTGGTTCTGCTGATAGGAAAAAAGGAACCGGACGCAAACGAGTCTCTACGCCAAATAGGACCGCGTTTTGAAGCGCTTATGCAAAAACCGTAACGCTTCGTCGTCTTAGCTGAAAAGAGAATGGGAAGAACATACAGGCGTGGTAGCAAGTGCAGTAACAGTCAGAAGACGCCTCTTCAAAAATAGACTTGTAGCCCGTCGTCCTAAGAAGCCTCACCTCACCTCACACAAAAAATGAAAAAAGCCCGATTAATTTGGTGTAAGGAGCATGTAAAATGGATCCCCGAGCAGTGGAAGTCAGTTATTTTCTCGGATGAGAATAAATTCAACCTGCATGGCTCTGATGGGAGACAAACGATTCGCCTTAGACGTGGTGAAGAATACCTCCGACTGTATGGTGTTAACAGTAAAATCCCTACCAGCCAAATGATATGGGGGTGCATTTCGTATTGCGGAGTAGATCACCTGCAGTTTATAAAAGGATCCGTAAATGCCAATGGATATTTATGCCTGCATGTTTTAGGATGACTCTGCTCCTTTGTCATCTGGCGAAAAGTGTAAGTAGGCACTTCTGTAGTTACTTTAGCTTCATTTCTGCATTAGAGGTTCAACAGTAATGTGTTTACATTTGTTACAGGTGAACAAATTGTTGGAAGAACGGTCCATTACAACTGTTGAACAGTTGTAATGGACTGTCTGGCCAGAAAACAGCCCGGCTGGACCTGAATCCTATAGAGAACTGTTGGCATGCATCGTGTGGAATCTGCAGTTGCCAGAAAGAAACCAAAGACCTTTCAGGAAGCCATAATTCGTAGTGTTTGGAACCACGAACTATCAGTTGATTATCTTCAGAAATTGATCTTGACAATGCCTCGACGCTGTCATCAGGGCCAGAGGCGGTTCAACTAAATACTAGTTTGCACCTGGTGAACTTTTCATTGGTACAGATCCGTTTAAAATGAAAAGTGGAAGCAAATTGAGGGCTTCTGATAACATTTCAGCCAGAATTGTCATGTTTACCAAAACTATTGTAAAAATGTTGCAAATGCTCATTTCGGATTATTTTGAGACCGCCTGTCAAATATTACTTAGCTTTGCCTTAACTATTAATAAATATCTTTCGTTTATATTTAAATGTGTGATGCTAGTCGTTAACGTAACATACCATCGCGAAAAAGGGTTAGAGATGTGAAATTCCTAGGTGATGCACTTTCTTTGAACACCAGTGTATATATAATGTTTTTAATGTACCGGTTGCTCAAGCTTTCCGAATGGATAGACTTCTGGGCTTTTACTATATTATGAAAAAAAATAAGAATTATTTAAGGTGGCTAACATTTATTACGAAGTATCTTATTATAAATTGCTAAAAATTCTGCGTGTTTTTAAAACTTCTGTTGTCAGTTAACGGTCTTTCTTCAGGAAGTTACAACAACTAACCTAATCAAGGTTATGTTAAGAGTAAGTTAGACTTACTTGTTAGACTTTCCATGACCTAACGAATGTTATGTTAGTTCACTTACACTGGCGAGAGAATAACAGACAAATATCTGAAGGGTACTTGTCTGTTATCTTGGGGTAGGTATTAACCTAATTTGGATTTGGTAGGTATATCCCCCAAAGATTATTCCAAAAAATTCATTAGTCTAACTATGTTGGGCATCAGAATTTTCAATAAACGAAAATACAGTTTTCATGTGCCGCTATCGCCCTTTATCTCTGTCTTGGTACTGCCTAGGATAAGGACTGGCAACTAGTTGATCACCCTCCACGATATACGAACACATAAAACAACCCCAACATTCCAAGAAAAATTATAATAAAAGTTAAAAGTAAAGAAAAGCATTAACTTTTTTTAATTATTACAAAATTGTTTGTATATTTTAAATATTATAAAATATTGTACTGCAGTATATATATATTATAAATATTGTTCGGTAGATCGAAGTCGAAATGTTGTTTATTTTTAAAGTAGCTCATCTGGTGGAATGGTTTCCAGCCCCCTCACCTAGGACATTCGGCGGTTGTGCAAGGAACCATGAACGCCGACGTCTAACCTAACATTTTGGACAATTCCGTGTTCCTTGTGATGTTGCAGTTCTTTGGTACAGATCCAAGGGCGTAATTCCCCATACTGTATTGTCGGTACTGTTCGATAATGGTTCGTCGATATGTATGAATGTTCAAAAGTTGGAATGACCGTACATAGTCCGATTTGAATCCTATGGAACACCTATGGGATGAACTAGAACGCCAGACCAACACGTCCCACGTTGATAGTTCAACGTGTCACTATTTGAAGGAGAAATGGAGAACTGTACCCGTTGCAGTCAGCCAATCGTTCCTTGGTGGAAAGCTTATCCAGGAGGTGGGGTGTATCACAACGGCCAAATGAAGCCGTCAAATTTTGTTGAAGTGAGCAACACTGACATCAGTGTGAAACCGACGTGTGTCAGGATACTTTTTTGAAGGGCAATGTACTCGTATTTTATTTTTACTATTGAAAGTGATTTCATTTATTCTACTTATTCAGTATGGCAATAATTATTGAATACAGATAAAGTGCTGATTCGCGGAACAAATAAATAATAATAATAAATACTTCACATCGATCTTTATAAATGAAAGCCTATTCAATCCAATCAATGTAATGAAATGTTGGAGTGAACTGAGTACAAAATATATTTTATAATAATGTAATCATTGATTTTTTTTAAAACTGAAATGAATATTTAATTACGAAAAATATTCACATATTTCATCTTTTACTATTTACAGCAATTTTGCTCAGTTATATGGAATCATAACAGTCACTTCAGAAAAATTCGCCGATTTTGAAGTCCACGTTGTTAATTCAGGCCTTGTATCAGCTAGTTTTAATGTCGCTGCTCAAGATTGTACCGAAGAAATGCCAGACAGTTCGGAGGGTAAAATAGTGATACCGCCACAGCATAAAGAAATGATTAGCTTGAAAATAGATTTTGGAAGTCTTGAAGTGCCAGATGAATTTACATGCACAGGTACTTTAATTAGGCGGTTGATATTAAATTGTTTTTTTTTTATTCAAGAGCACTTAATAACAAGAGTAGATAAGAAGCCGTTTTTATTTAAGAGAGCGCAGATATAAGTTTTTCTCCTTAAAAGAAGTAGTTTCGTTCACATTGGAAGAGGTCAGTGTAGGATAGTCTACCAAAATCATAGAAATTTATTTAAAAGGCTCAAACTATTGTCCTTCGCCAATGTTATATTGGGCATGTAAAGTACAGGATGGCCATAATTAAAGTATCCCTATTCAGAGCTCTCTGTATTTCGAAATAATAAGCGAAATGCCATCAAAATTAGTAAGTAAACTATTCAAGGCATGGGAAGAAGGATCCCGTGAAAAATATATATATATTTCCAAAATCTGCCGATAGAGGATAATATGGCGCTGTACAAGAGGAAAGACATGACAAAGTACCAACAAACAAATAAATAAGACAAACCTTAATGAAATTACAAATTTTTATTTGTGCTCTTTGCGAAAAAAAAAAAAAAAAAAAAAACAGAAAGAAACTGAACTAAATTGCCAAACGCACCCACAGTTTACCCCTGATGGTCAATGATGTTGCTGATGGTGGAATTGGTTTTCGATGTGATTAACATTGTTCTGAACCAGAAATTACATTCGATGCACAGTGTGCTCGACTGCAGAATTCAACATCTCTGGAGTAATGTTCCGCACATGCTGCGTTACATTGTCCTTTAAGACAGCCAGGTTAGGGACACTTCCTCGATAGACATTGGCCATGAAGTGACCCCACATCCTAAAATCACACTGTGTAAGGTCAGGCAAACGTGGTGGCCATGCAATAGGAAACAAACGATTAATGACTCTTTCTGCAGTAAAGTGATACCGGAGAAGCTGTTGTACTGGTCGTGCGATATGAGGAGGAGCCTATCTTGCATATAAATTGACTCATCCAGGCATCCTCTTTGCTGTGGTTGAGTAATAATGAAACTGTTCAGCATGTGATGATATCTTCGTGCTGTAACGGAGCAGGTGGCTGCTCCTGCTGGGTGCAATTCCTCGAAAACGTATGGCCCTAGGATGAAATTTGAAGTCACACCATACCAGACGGTGATTTTCGGCGAGTGTAATGGGATTTGCTGAATAGCATGCGGTGCTTCTCAAGCCCATATTCGGCAGTTTTGAGTGTTAACAGTCCCACCGAGATAAAAATGGAAGGTGATTATATTCACTTATCTACCCGTTAGGATTATTCAAATGGTGAATTATGTTAACTTTGGAACTTCGTTGAATACATTTTTCACTTTTAATTGTTTGAATAGGGTATTTTAAAAATAAAGGTTTCAATTTTTGTGCAGCCGGTACGGACAAAGATTACGATGAAATATAATCCTGTTCACCAACTTATCTAATATTTGCTATCAAAATAAATACCAGCCTATAAGAGAACGAAAAACCAATTCAAATAATTTTGAAGGTATTTGCGTTACCTTTTCAAAAGAGCACGTGAAAATACAGTTATGCATCATATACCTCCCACCTGAGCACACAAAGGAGACAAGAAACGGACTGTATGCTTGGCTTGCTACAAATCTAAAGCCATCAGTCGACACAATAATAGCGGGAGATTTTAATTTGCCTCTTCCGAAACACAGGGAGGCCAAGAAAGAGCTGGATGCGACATTGGGTGCATTGCACTTAACGCAGCTTCCGACACCAGTGACAAGGGGAATGCAGCAACTTGACCTGTTGTATCATAGTTCCTTAGACATAAGGCTAGCGCAAAACTGCATAAAATTTAAGTCGGACCGCAATCCCATTGAAATGGAAGCAGCACTGAAGATACACAAATACATGCAGGGTAACCACACGAACTGGGAAAAGCAAAGGAAGTATCTTTTCTCCGTGAAGTATATTAATGCAGAGGTCATTCTCAGTCACCTGACTAGTTACAACTGGAATGACCTGCAAGAAAAGCCAGTAGACGAAGTAGACTTTAGAAATTATCACTAAAAAGCTATACCAAACAGCATTGGAAGGAGCAGCAAAAGAAATCAAAATATCTGAGAGAACAAAAGAATGGTTTAACCCACAACTGAAAGCAAGTTTCCTCAGGAAGCAAAAACTGTATAGAAAATGGCAAAGAACGGGTCATCCTGCCGATCACATTCGTTATAAGAAAGAAAGAGCACATTTCATCAAAGCAAAACGACAGGCACACTGCAGTGTTGTTCATAATAAACTAAAAAGAGCAAAAAGAATTACTAGCAATAGAAATAGCACAGAGAATATGACCGAATGCATTTTCAAGGAATGGGCTAATAACACTTTTAGTAACCTGCATGGATTGAATCAAATTGAGAACACTGATAATGGTAACAAAATTTTTGAATTCCTGAAAGATTTAAACAAGCGAAACTATTCGGCAATAGAGGAACCAACAAGACCTCCTTTGAGTGAAATACAAATCACCAAAGAGAGCGCGTAATGAAAGCAATCAACGATCTGCCCAATAAGGCCACTGTTGGACCAGACAAATTTCCAATGTTCATCCTTAAGATAATAGTAGTAAATTAATAAGAGGAGTTTACCTCAATATAGTACGTGGAACACTTCCGTATGATACCCTCCAGAAATTAAAACGGAAAAAACGAAAAAATCGACAACTTACCGGTACATTAAAGTAAAATATAAATAATTAAAGTAAATTATAAATAATTAAATAATCAATTTAACACAATTCAAAATCAATTCAAAACAATTAAAATTCAAATTAACGCAATTAAAAGAATCTAACGAAAATATTCAAAACGATTTTCCTTCCTGAAGCTGACAATGCTTTTCGACCGACTGTCGTGATCACAGGAATGAAAATTATCGAATCAGGCTAAACCTGCAACTAAAATAGTGATTATGTGTCTTCGCGCATGCGCGTAAAGGTCCACGCATCGGAGATCAAATATGGCCGCCGAACATTAACAGAATTCTCGTGTAATTTAATTTCAACGGTTTCTGCAATTAATAGTCGCGTATAATTACGTTGAACGTTAAGTATTTTGGCCTCGTTAAATAAAAAAGTATGTTTTCCGTTAATGGCATGAAAGGCTAATTCTGACGCTGCTGAACGAGAAGCACGAACAGAGGCTTCGTGTTGATTTACACGGATATTAAGAGAAAACCGCGTGGAACCCTGATAAGACGAGTCGCAATCACCGCAAGAAATGTTGTATACTAGATCATTAATTTGTGTTGCGAACGCCGAAAGAACCGAGCGATTGTTCAGTATAGTGTGTAACTTCCGTATAGGCCTAGCTATAATTTTAAATTCGGTATCTTTAAAGAATCTGTTAAGCTGTTTGTGCCACTGTTCAACATATGGGACAGAAATAAAGTATTTTTTGATATTACTATTGTTGATTGGTGCAGTATTTTGTATCCTATCCTTAGCTTGTACCCTAATTCGATTTATAGTGTTAATGGGATAACCCCTGTTCAAGAATCTGCTAGTTAATATTTGTATTTCTGAGTCTAAAGCAGAATCCGTCGTTGAATATTTATAGGCATTTAGAAATTGATTAAAGATAATCGATCTTTTGTAGGTGAACGGGTGGTAGCTATTGTAATGTAGAAGCATACCGGTGTTTGTGGGTTTTCGATAGATGCTAAATTGTATTTTGTTCGAGTCCCGGGTAAGCGTGAAATTTAGAAAGTTTAATTACTTAGTATCCGTATCTTCCCTTTCCAATGTAAATTTGAGTCTAGAATGAATATTGTTAAACGAATGTAAAATATCTTGGATAGTACTACTATCGGTAATAACTAGAACATCGTCTAAATACCTCCCATAGTATGTGATACAGGGACGAAAAGGTGTCAAATGTATCTGCTCAATCGTTGAGAGATAGATCTCTGACATTAAGCCACTCAGGCTCAAACCCATTGGTAATCCAAAAATTTGTTTGTACACCTTGTCTCGAAAGGTGATGTAGTTAGCCTCAACTAATAGTTTAATTAAGTGAAAAATCTCCTTTATAGGCAGCTTCGTATAATTAATCGGTGTCGAGTTTTTATTAAACATATCCCAAATAATATCTAATGTGTATTCAACGTTTACATTCGTATATAATGATGTAACATCTAATGAGAATAAATTGTCATTGTCGCCGAGTCTACAGTCTTTAAGATTATTAAATAATGTATCGTAATTCTTAATCCCAAATTGTATAACCTGTCTAAAAGGTTTTATAATGTTATATACATGTGTGGCTAAGGCTGAAAATGCCGAGTTCCTGTAGGAAACAATAGGTCGAATCGGAAATCCAGGCTTGTGTAATTTTACCTGACCAAAAAGTGCAGGAATATTGTATGTTCTGGACTTCAATTCCTTCAACTGAACCATAGTAATGTAGTCGTTTTTACGATATGTGGTTAACGTTTTATTGTATTGATTTACCAAATTGGTAAACAGTGTCGGGTCCACTTCACAATAAGTGGAGCTATCAGATACAACTGAATCTAACTTATTAATATAATCATGTTTATCTAGTATTACCACTGTATCTCCTTTATCTGCCCTCTGTATAATAATGTCCTTATTTTCTCGAAGTTCTCGTAAAGCTGAACTGTCATGTGTATTCAATTTAGGAAGTCGTGTTTCTTTTATGTTATTCACTACTTGGTTAACTTGTTGAATAAATACATCTTTTTGTGGAACACTACGAAGTCCAAATTCAAAATCAATTACGCATTGTTTTTTTGGCAGCTTTCGAGGTGGTAAATTATAATTTAATCCTTTGGATAAAAGTGAAATCTGGTCCTGCGATAGTGTACACGAGGAAAGATTTGTAACCTGTTGATGTGTCGGTTCGTTGGATACTGGGTGAGGGGGTGTTCGTGAACTAGCCGACATATTCTGTGGTAGTGCGTTATGTGTCTGTGGGGAGGATGTCACCCAACTCGTGTGAACTTGGTCGCAAGTTCGCGACAATGTGTTAGAATTCGTATGAACGTGTCTTGAACTATTCGATAATGTTTGCAACTTATTAACGTGTCTGTTTTTTATTTCTGAGGCTTGTGCTTCCCGTCGCAAATCTATGGAGGTCTTCAATACAGACCAATCGTTCGGATGTAGATAATTTTTTAATTTATCGCGAAGCTTCCTAACCTGGGAAAGGTATTTTTGTTTATCCGAATATCGAGATTTTAAGGCAAGCTTAACAATATTACGTGATGTCGCCAGTGATAGTTGTTTTATGCCTGAAATTTTTTGATTTAAATTCACCCTGGCAAACTTCGGAACGATGTTGTTTTGAAGGCAATATTTTAGGAAAGAAATATGGTAACTTTGGGCCGAGTACCTTAGTGTAGATTTAATGTAATTTTGTACCAAGCCATTCAAAAAATCTCCCATAATTGTGTGTATCGATTGTATACTACTGGAGAGACAGGAAGTGAATGAAATAGTCAATAAGAGTATGAAAATTAATTAGATAGTATGAATCAGAGTTGTAATACTCAATATGTTCTACGTTGATAATGATATTAGTAAATTAATAAGAGGAGTTTACCTCAATATAGTACGTGGAACACTTCCGTATGATACCCTCCAGAAATTAAAACGGAAAAAACGAAAAAATCGACAACTTACCGGTACATTAAAGTAAAATATAAATAATTAAAGTAAATTATAAATAATTAAATAATCAATTTAACACAATTCAAAATCAATTCAAAACAATTAAAATTCAAATTAACGCAATTAAAAGAATCTAACGAAAATATTCAAAACGATTTTCCTTCCTGAAGCTGACAATGCTTTTCGACCGACTGTCGTGATCACAGGAATGAAAATTATCGAATCAGGCTAAACCTGCAACTAGCCTGATTCGATAATTTTCATTCCTGTGATCACGACAGTCGGTCGAAAAGCATTGTCAGCTTCAGGAAGGAAAATCGTTTTGAATATTTTCGTTAGATTCTTTTAATTGCGTTAATTTGAATTTTAATTGTTTTGAATTGATTTTGAATTGTGTTAAATTGATTATTTAATTATTTATAATTTACTTTAATTATTTATATTTTACTTTAATGTACCGGTAAGTTGTCGATTTTTTCGTTTTTTCCGTTTTAATTTCTGGAGGGTATCATACGGAAGTGTTCCACGTACTATATTGAGGTAAACTCCTCTTATTAATTTACTAATATCATTATCAACGTAGAACATATTGAGTATTACAACTCTGATTCATACTATCCTTAAGATAAGTAGCCCATTTATAATAGATCTATTACTGCACATCTATCAGGAAATCATTAGGTCAGGAGCTTTCCCGCAAGCCTGGAAAAATTACATTGTAACCCCAATACCAAAGATTAAACACCCAAAATTGGCTAAGGATTACAGACCAATTTCTGTTAGTTGCACCCTACAGAAGGTATTCGAAAAAGCACTTCTTCCCACCATCAATCAACACTGCTTCAGCCATAGACCACCACATTTGCACTCAGTTATTTCGGGTAGATCAACAATAACAAACTTACTGGAAACCCTTTTTCGCGTGCAGAAAGCACTAAATGAGAAAAAGCAAATTGATATTATTTTTTTGGATATCTCCGCAGCCTACGACACCGTCTCAATTCCAGCGCTCATTGCGATTTTAAAGAATTATTTTAATGTAAGAGGAAATTTGTTAACTATAATAACCAGCCTGCTAGAACATCGAAAACTTATTGTTAAGCACCAAAAGCTACAATCTTGCTTTACCATCTCGCAAGGAGTGCCACAAGGGGGAGTTCTTTCGGCTACTCTGTTCGCGGCCGCCCTGGAGCCGTTTCTTGCACGGTACTACAATTTTATAACATATGCTGACGATGTAAAATTCTTCATCACTTCCAAAGACCATGAATCAGCAGAAGGTATTTGTCAGATGGCAAATAGCACAATCCGAGAATTTGAGAGCTACCTGGATTGCATCGGGCTCCGTATTAATGCACAGAAGTCTGCCCAAATGACCATAACTTACAAGCAGAATAAAAATGACATCTCGATCTCTGTGAACGGGTCTAGTGTGGAAAAAGTGCACCTCACCTGGACCTGGGTCTTAAGTGGGATGACAGACTCACCTTTGCTCAACACTTCGCCCATATGAAGACAAAAATATTCGCCGCTTTATGGGCTACTAGACAGGAACTGGTAGGAATTAGAGATCCTCAGCTAGCGACCAAGTACATTTTAATGTGTGTCCTGCCAATTGCAATGTATGCCTCGCAAGTCTGGTCTTCAGCTCCAGATTCACATTATAAGTCCGTCCTTGGGATCGAGTACTGGTTCTTGCGATGGCTTAACAGAGTTGCTGGCCACCCTTTTACTATCTCAAGGGCCATTCTCTACTCAAACCTTAACATCACACCCTGGATGCAGCGGACAATTAACAGGAACATACACACTCTCGCACAAATGCTCACAGGCAGAGTGGATGCTCCAGTCCTGGATAATATGCTAGTTAAACCGCGTGCCACTGCTAGACGTTGCGGAGAAGTAAATAATCCACTGCGTTCAATCCTGAACAATCTTAGTAGCCTGCAAAGATTCTTCCCATCAAATGCAGCGAAAATATTTAACTCACTACACATAGATGCCGAAAAACTGTGTGAGGATGCAACATACCGGAAAGAGATCTTCCAGAATTCTTACAGACTTACCGACCCAAAGGTCGCGGGTTCGATTCCCGCCTCGGGCCTGGATCAAAGTACTGCAAAAACCTTGGGAGGTGCAATATGGCCACAGAAGTTGATGCGCCAACAACTACCAAATCAAATCAAACAGACTTACCGAAATATGAATCGGCTGCAAAGTACCAAAGAATTGTGAATAAAAGTGAAACTTTCTGCTTTAAGAACAATAATAATTTGTTGACTGTAAAAATATACCTTCTGTAACAGATATGTAAGTTATAGATGGAATTATTACTGAATTGTAAATATATGAGTTGGAGAATGTATGTACAGAATGATTAATGTGTAAATACTGTATATATTAAACATAAAATGTGTATATAATATTTCGGGACGAGACTACGTGTTCAGTATATGTAACCCACTGCACGTAGTATCTCGTACCCTGATATGTACTTAGCACCCTCCTGGCACTTTGCCGTCCCGGGGTGGTTTCCTTATGGAAATAAACAGATAATAATAATAATAATCTTTTCCTGTAGACATTCATCCTGCATAACTTGGTCCTTAGATGGAAGAAGACAATTAAAAAGTGAGTGAAAAGATACTAGAAATTGAGATTTAGTTAAAAAAAGAAGTAGGCGGAGTTGAACTAACGTTCTGGAGCCGCTGTACGTTAGGTAAGCTTGAAACGTGGTGGATCTCAAGGACTTACCCACCACCCACCGGAGGTAAAGTAAAAGGTAAACTGCAGCCATTATCAACCTACTGCAGGATGGAAGCCTCCTCAACAATTCATGCTGAGGGAAATGGACCATAATCTGTCACGCTGGTCCAGTGCGGATTGGCAGATCGACCGTATTTAGCAGTCTTGGGGTCGAACCCCGGTCTACTCAAAGAGCATGTACCACTGCACTCCCGCTCTTGACCACTCGGCTACCGGAGGGAGGTAGTGCTATACGAAGGGTACCAGGAAAAAAAAATTTAATATACTCGTAGAAAAATACAAAAGGAAAAAATGTATGTGTATAAAGAAAAAATGTATTTATATACAAAAATAATTGTGTGCGTGTGTGTGTATATACATTGTACAGATAAATGGGAGAAGCAAGAGTATGAAAAAGGAAGTTGATTAGTATTGGAGATAAGAGAAGTAAGTAAAGGACTGTAGAGCAAGGGTAAGTAAAAAGTAAGAAACAAGTACGAAAGAAGGGAACGAATTAATACATATATAAAGAAATAAGTCAATAAAATTATACTATATATATACGAATATATTGTATATTGCACAATCCTGGTGTCGTTTTCAAGTGTCAGCCACTAGAGTTGTCCGACAAGACAATATAGTGTCCTTTGTTTCTAACATAAAGTACATGCCGTGGAAAAATAGCATTAAATCAAAATATAGTTTGATAGTATATAACAGAGACATATCAGATCGGAAAATTTAATAAATATTAAATAAAAGGTTACCTAATGGCAATCTGCATAAGATTAGTTGAAAGTCGAGAACAGCATCCAATAGTACATATTTAAACTTGATAAAACTATTTATTAGGGTTACCCAGAATGTTAATTCATCTACCCATGTGTATTGTATCTGTAAATTGCGTGTGTTCTCTTGTCTATTTGCCTATTTTTGCTGGACGAAAAACCCCAGTTTATGGGGAAAAAACCTTGCTATCTATGCCTGAGACCGACTAACTCAGCCACGGAGTGAAAAAAGTCCATTAAAGTTCCTCACGTCATCGACGGGATTCAAACCGGGGCCTTTTCCACCCTGTGTGGGAGGACGGTGACGATACCGCTATACTACACGCGCAGACATTTAAACTTGATAAGCTAGAAGAAAATATGAACATTTTTTAAAAGTTTAGAGAATACTGTATAAAGCACTTGACCATAAGCACTACCCACGCACACTCACCGCTGTATTCGAGAAGCTTGACATTTTCACTGCTAAAATTTTCAGTTACTTTTGGTTGTTCACGATTCTTGTTGGTTGCTTGTTTATTTTCGAAGTTACACCAAGGCAACTAAGACCGTGTGGCACCAGTTCTGTAAATCGTATTTTTGTCAGTTTGCCTATTTGCTAGTTTAAAAACCAACTAGATTAAATCGGTTCTTTAAATCAGTGTTATTAAATATTGAAAAATATTATATTAACATTTAATTGAAAATTTTACTGTGACTTTTATAAAGTTAAATTTACTTACACTTCAGCAGTAATGTATTATGTGTGTTTTGCAGTTCACGTAAGGAATGAAGATAGGGGAATTGTTGCCGCAAGGGAAGTGTTAGTGCGTCCTGGGACTCGATGTGCCTGCTTAATGCATTGTCTCTGTGTGGTAAGTTTATATTTTAGTAATGAGAATTTCATATTGTTTAAACAGCAGTATCGTGGTCGATGTCACCACCTAAAAACTTTCATGCCAGATCAGAAATGGTTATTGATCAGTAACGAAATTACAAATCCTTGGCTGCCCCACGAGATCCGTGAACGGTCCTCTCTTTAACAACCATTCCAAACGTCGTATCCCTTTTCGTTCCCCCAGCAGTTTGCTGATCTAGTGGTATGGTAGTTTTGCAGCTGTTATTACTGACAATAGTCACGGTGAAGTATTTTTGTAATAAGAATTTAATATCCTTTAAATAGCCTTATCATGGTTGATGTCGCCATCTAAAAACTTTCATGTCAGGTCAGAGATGTTTATTGACCAGTAACGAAACTACAAATCCTACGGTGACCTTTCCACAAAGAAGAAGAAGCGGGCTCGCTCCAAACCATTTCATCCTAATTACAACTCTCGTACCTACCATAAAAGTAGTTCAGGTAAAAAAAAAAAAAAAAAACTTACACAAAAGCTATTTAAAAAGTAGTGATACTCCCACAAATGCCTAGAATTTTATTATTTGAAGTTTCGGTTAATATTTTAGAAATGTGCTGTATGTCACTGGAATCGAAATGACAAATTTCTACACGTAGTTTCTGGCAGATTGCGATTTATTTATGTTGTCAGTTAAATATTGAAAAAAAATTATTTATTCACATTTATTATTTTAATAAAAATTTATTATTCACAATATTGAAGAATATTTATTTATTCACATATTGCTACGCAATATGTGAATAAATAAACATTCGCTTATATTTCAACATAAGCACAAATGCATAAATCAGAAGTGATGCAGTAATTTTGGGGTTGGATGGAAGAATACAATCATTGACAATCGGCTACGTCAAGCCTTATGAGGATGACTCAATGCAAATCGCACAAGTTATAAAAATCAACAATAAGCGGTGGAAAAACTGGCATACCACCAGGTCAGCCTCTGTGGTGAGGCCAGTCAGTCGGGGGGGGGGGGAGAGGCGGTATCGGATTTATGATTTATACAGATCACTTGGGGATCGTTGGGCACTTGGGAGAGCAGAATTTATAGCTTCGCCCCAGTAAACAAACCACATGTTCGGTCTTCAATATACTCATTACGATTTTTGGAAAACGATGTAAATTCAAAACATTTTTTTTTTATTTATTATAATTACAACTTTTATTTATTATTTTTCCGGGAAGAGTTATTCCTGATTGTATTTGTTTTCTGGGGGTATTTTTTCCGTCCGGTGTAGCGCTTAGGGAAATGTAGACTTCCTTAAGGGCTACATCGTACATATACTGTCATGTACGATGTACGATATACTGTACTGCCATATACGAGTAAGTATATAACGTCACTTAATATATGCTTATAAGCAAATTGTAAGAAACTATTTTCGTTGCATAATTCCTAATTTTGCTGTATATAGTTGGTTCTTAATGGTGTTGTATTAATGATCGTGTAAACCCATTCACTGTGCTTAATTTCAACTAATTCACTCTATCTTTTAATGATTTTTTTTTTTCAGTCATGGCACCATCCGTGTTAAAATCATCCTTATCACTTTTTTTTTTTTTTTTTTTTTTTCAATAACTGTTGCTTCTTCCTTTTATACACTTTAAATCTTTGGATTCCTGACTGCGATTTTTATTATATTTGCAGTTCCCAAATCCAAATAATAACCCAACTTGTAGTAGTTGGGCTATTTTTTTTTTAATAATAATGAAAGGAAAACACCTAGCTTAGAAGTCGCTTTCCTTAGTTGCCCATCGTTTAGGAAGTGTCCTGATGGTAACATACAATCGTTTTTCTCTTTGCTGCCCACCGAGCAGCGACTTCACCAGGCAGACAGATTTCTCTGCGAATTTTTACCATGACCCGCTCAAGTTGTCTTCCTCTTACTTCTAACCATCCCCTCGCTTCCTATACTGTGTCTTATTCTACCACTGAGAGGCTGAAGAAGACAGGTGTAATTTGTCTGAATTTTATAGATTAGTTACTTAACTAATCTATAAAATATTTCATATGACAAGAATTTGTGATTGTATGCTCTTATTGAAAATCTTTTAATATTTGGGCATATCTTTATGGATTATGTAAATATTTTTTTTTTTTTTTTTTTTTTAGTGTATGAATGGAAAACTTGCCTGCGAATCCATGGAGGAGGCGCTATACCATCGAGCCGGGTTTCGGGGTTCTTTACCTGTTCTTTCTGCAAAACCAATTTACAAGAACTGGTTTCTTCGTCATCCCATTTCAACTCTACTGTCACTAGTCTTAATATTTTTTATCTTTGGTGAGTACTATTTTTGGCTTCTCCCTTTGCACTTAAACTGATTTACGAAAGTTAAGGTATAAACGAATGCCGTAGTTTGTCAATTAATGGAATTTGTTATGGGAGTGCATCATGTTATAATAGCTGTACCGTGTAATAACTTATGGGTAAAGCATGTCATATGTGAATATGCAAATTAGTTAATGAGGGCATGAAGATTGCAGACCTTAACAGAGGATATGTACATGGTTGTAACTCACGCTATTAATAAGTATTCAAGAGTTCTACTAGCGGGGAACCCACTTTTCCAGGAAAGCAGTTCGTGACTTATGCAGCATTCTGGGAGAGACGGTTGATGAATAGGATTCTTTTCTCCAGAGCATGCCTTACTTACTCAAGAGATTTCTGGGAGGTGATGTTGTCCTTAGAAGGAACTGGACGCCTGCTGAACCAATTAAAAGTCTACATAGGATTCCAGGATATAGATGCAGTACCTTACAGTCGAAACAGCTCCGTACATGCATTGCATGCACGGAGTTGTATATGCCTGTCCATACCATCAGACCACCTCTTCCGCAGCGGTTCTCCCTTTCCCCCTAGTGTTTATCAGTAGGTCTAAGTGAAACTGCATAATTTCTTTTTGGCAATATTTTAGCCAAAATGAAATTATGTAGTGTTTCCCAAGAAATTATGCAATTTACCGGGGAATATTCATTATCTGAATTTGGATCTCTCTCTCTTTGGCTGTACGACACGTTTTGTGTCATGATTGTACATGTGGTCTTTTAAATTACCTGAATTAAATGAGAATTTTTCCATAATAACCAGACAACCATTAATCAGCAAGGTTCAAATCTAGACTGAGACGTGGCCGCTTTATTTCAAAAGCTTTATCAATTTTTCTTTCACGAAAGTGTCCTCCTAATAATGTGTTGGGTGCGCCCATCCTCTTGAAAAATCATCTGCTCCAACAAGCCTTCTGTCTCAAATCAGGAATGAAACATATTCTGAAGTACAAAGAAACAATAAGGAAATGTTGATTAGCAATTTATTCTCAAAAAAAAAAAATCACATTAAGAAAGTGGATGTGAAATCGCATCTCAGCATACGTTCTTACGAAATGTTTCTCGGTTGTTGCGTGTAGGTTCTCTTCAACACACAACACAGTTATGCTTAACTATGCTTATGTTGAACTGTTTTGAACTTTATAGAGGTTCAAGATCTCAATCGTTATTCTGAGCGCAGATGGCTTGGGTATTTGTAAATGTGTGGCCACTTAAAGTGCACTTTGTGTGAACCTCTCCCTTGCGCTTAGAATGGCGAAGTTAGGAATAATTATTTTACAATTCGGATAATTTGAGCAATGTTTCTACCTTATCGAGGGATGCTCTTATCGGTTTTTTCTGATAGTAACGCGTGTATTGTGCTAAGACTTCGATGTCAGTGCAAGAATATAACTGAGGTCATTTAACGTCTCTCTATTGTCTGTGAGGACAGCCGTGGCGTTATTACCGTAGCCAATAAGGAGAAGTGAGTTGTTTCAAAGAGAGCATCACTTTGCTGACTACGAATACCTCTTATTTATCCCCTGTTCTTGATATGCGAATCGTAGCACACGATAACGAAGATTTTTTAGTTTTAAAGGTCAAGTAATTTGCATAACTTTAATCGACGTGTTATTTATTTACATATTTTCCTTTCTCACTGTCTGCAGTTACGCGATGGAACTTGGTTATACTAGAGGGAATCAACGGTTAGATGTTGTCTATTACAATACACTTAGCATTAGATTAGCAGACAACTTGTTTCGCTTTAAGTCAGACCACAATCCCATAGCTGTAGAGACCACACTAAATGTTGCCGGAATCAATCAGAGGAACGGCAAGCACAAGGGACAAGGCATTCTTGTATTGATTGCGGCCTCCAGGGTTACCCCTATATACCGCTGTAGCATCTGTAAGTTATTTATAGCCGACAAGTGTGTGTGTGTGTGTGTGTGTAAGTATATATGTGTGTTGTGATGGTTGTTGTTTGCCGGCCCTGGAGTCTTAGCAGCCGGGAGGCAGGGAGCAAGCTACCTGCGTCCCGACTCCCGTCCCTAGCCACGTGGAGGCGCTCCAGGAACTATCTAAATTACACTAAGTGGGATTCCAACAAGTGGAATCCCAGTTATAATAAATAAGGAATAGGGAGGATAAAGCAGGAGAAAAGAAAGTAGAAGAAGAAAAGTGAGCAAAACACTCTCTCAGGAAAAAGAAGAAATAGGAAAGAGGAAAACACTAGTTGGAAAATCTAACAAGCGAGAGAGCTTGAAGAGGTAAAAATTTGAAGCCCGAAGGCTTGTAATTTTGAAAGAAAGATTCTTCTAGCCGGGAAGGAAGCCCAACCTGCACCGACAAGGGGAAAAAGAAAAGTCTCAAGGAAAGAACATAGGTGATGTACAAGTGGCTATTAGATATCCACTTAAAAGAATAAATTAAGATAAATAATAAATACTTATGTCACCGATATGAAACATTACAGTAAACATATTAACAAATTACACTGCATAAGCAGAGAGTAAAATATACAATATTTACAAACTAAGTAATTAAAATCTTAGCTGAAAACTAGTCAACCAAGAAGTTAACAGACATAGTCAACCAGACGAAATGCAGAAACATATATACAAAACACAAAGAGACAAACAGAACTCACCCAAGGCAAAGATATGCCAAAGGCAAAACCAATAAATACTGTACAAATAAATTAGTTAACCGAATCAAAAGCAATTCTAAATTTAAATCTAAGTACTGTATAACAAATCAAAATCAAAATAATAAGTTAAGTATTAAACAATAATTAATGAATATGCAGCGAAAATGTCTCTGCACAAGTAATCTAATCTGTAAACATATGTACATAACCAGTAAGTGCAAAGCTGCGAAAAACAAAACTTGTTTCAAATAACAAGACACGTAGAATTAACAATAATGCATAGGTAAGCATAAAAAAAAAAAAAACCTCAACCTGCAGGGCTGAACAAAAGCTAAAACTATACATTTCCACGGCAAGCACAGAACGACCTTTTCTTTAAAATATATCAAACCCAACATCATCCTCAAAGAACTTCGAGAATACAGATGGCAAGAACTAAACACGAAGCCGGCAGAGGAAGCTCTCCAGCTACTGGCCCTAAAGCTCATAAAAATTGCCTGTGAAGGAGCATCGAAGGTCATAAGGATAACCGGGAAATCTAAAAACTGGTTTAATCCACAAATAAAATATGTCTTTCGTAAAAATCAAAGACTTTACAGGAAGTGGCTGAAGACAGGACATCCTAATGACTACTTTCTGTACAAAAAAGAGAGTGCTCACTTTATAAAACTGAAAAGACAAGCACATTGCGCAGCTATATTATCAAAGCTTAAACAAGGAAAAAGGATCGTTGGTGATAACAGAAAAAAGGGTCTCATGATTGCCGAGGTCTTTACCGAATGGTCCAAGAAGACATTTGAACAACCTCCCCCGCCCAACCAATTAGCAACCGAAGAAAACAGGAAGAGAATAACTGATCTCCTTCACCGAATCGCAGAAAAAGAAGAATCCGTTGCAAACTTACTAAGAAAGACACCTCTAATAATCATCACAATTACCAAAGAAAACCCCATGAAAGCCATAAATGAACTTCCTAATAAAGCAATTGTTGGTCCTGATAACGTCCCTCTTTCCCAAAATAAAGAAACCAAAAAATGCTAAAGACTATAGACCGATAGCCATAAGTTGCACCATCTTGAAAATTTTTGAGAAGACTTTTCTCTCAGCTCTCACTCAACACTGTTTCGGGCATCGTCCTTTGCACCTACACTCCATCTTATCTGGACGATCAACCGTCGCAAATCTTGAGACCCTTTTCCGGATGCAGAAAGTTCTCAACAATAAGGAACAGTTCGATATTATCTTCCTAGACATATCCACAGCTTTTGACAATATCTTGATAACGGCACTGGAACAAATTTTATCTTTCTACTGCAAAATGCAAGGCAATCTCCTGAAGATTTTATGTAACATTCTGAAGGAAACACGCCTCATAATCTGTAATGACTATTCTATTGCCCATTACTCCATTTCGCAGGGAGTGCCACAGGGAGGCGTTCTCACCTCACTGTTATTTGCTGCAGCTCTGGAACCATTTTATGCATCCCATAAAGACAACTTTATTACATATGCCGATGACCTGAAATTCTTCGTCAAATCTAAAAATCTACAAGTTAAGCAAACAAATCAACAAACCAATAACACAATAAATGAACTGGAGCATTACCTCGCCTGTATTGGACTACGTTTAAACCCAAGAAAATCTGCCCAGATGATAATTACAAAGAAGAAGAGCAGGAACAATATCACTATGATGGTAAGGGGATGCGAAGTTACAAAGGTTAAATCACACGTAGACCTTGGCCTAAAATGGGATGAGGGACTAACATTCTCCGAGCACTTTGATTACATCAAAGCAAAAACATACGCAGCGCTCTGGGCTGCCAAACAGGAGTTAACTAGCATTAGAAACCCAGATCTTATTGAAAAGTATATCTTGAAATGTATACTTCCCATCCCACTGTATGCTTCACAGATTTGATCCTCTGCCCCACCGAGCAACCTGAAAGCTTTCCTAAGTATTGAATACTGGCTCTTCAGATGGCTGAACAGGATCTCGAATCACTCATTTACTATCTCTAGAGCCATCCTACTTTCCAATCTCAGCATTCCTCCCAGGAAACAGACAATTAACTCAAGAAACATTTTCACATTAGCCCAACTACTAACAAGAAGATTAGACGCTCCCAGTATTGACGGCTTGTTTCACTCTCGTCGAGAAGCCACCAGGATTGCTGAAACAAGACATCCTCTGCAAAGCAACTTAAAAAACCTGGACGGCCTAAGTTGCTTTTTTCCAGCAAACGCAATAGAACTCTTCAATCAATTAAGAATTGAACTGGAAAAGCTCTGTAACGAAAAAGCCTACAGATTGCACGTCTTTGCTGAATCCTATCGTCTCCTAGAACTGTAGTGCCCAGCCACTCGGCTCAAAAACTGCATTTAATTTTGATCCATTTTAACTATATATTCTCTGTATTCTAGATGCCAACCTAAGATGTCAAAATTTTAAATATTCTATGATGGTCAAAGATTCCAAAAATTGAAATATTCTTTTATAAAATCATAATAATTACTAATGTATTCCAAAATTCTGTATTCAACCTTTCAGGGTGAACGTCCCATGGACTTTGTAACCTTTTGCTCATTGAGTCCACCTCACACCTTAGAATGTAACTTTCACCCTTCTAGCCAATGGCTGTCCCAGGGGTGTCTCTTCAACAGAGAAATAAATTAATAATAATAATAATAATAATAATAATAATATTTTCTTGTATGTATACTGACAAAAACAAGTTATTTTCTGACCGTCCTCTATATGCTAGAAGAGCCTATGTGCTATTCGCTAATTTTGGACATCTTTCCGTTCGTGAATGATGGGTCTTGCTGTATTTGAAGACTGGCTTATTTAGCATCTCCACCAAGGACAGAAGTCAGTAGAGCGTGTCTATAAGCACTATATATTATATATATAACCCCAGAGGCTCACATCTGGTGAGTATGGGCGTGGCACACCCAGGGTCCTGAGCTAGATATCATCATTCTTCTCTTTCTTGGTGATTCCCTTCTATTTTTTGGCTGGTGCAGCATAAGCCTCAGGCTTCCTTGCACCTTATGGCTAATAATAATAATAAAATAATAATATAATTAGTATTGGAGTTTTCATGAACAAAATCTCCAAACCGACTGTCTCAGTCTTGGTGGAAAAAAAAAACAAAAAACATTCCTTATCAACTGGAAGTGATCTTCAACTTTAGGTGGGATCTGGAATTGAGCCGAGTAGATCTGGAATTGAACAGAAGAAAGCAGCAAAGTTATTTGGTGCGCTATCGATTAGGGTAATAATCCGAAATTTGTCAGTTTTAGGAAATTTCCTGTTTTTGGAATACCTGATTGTCACTGTTTTTCATGTATATTAAAACGTGATATTAAGCAATATGAAGTTAACTTTTGAATGCGTGTGGAAATTAAAAATGATGAAACTGTACGTGCGTATATGCACGTTAGCTTATTTACCTTTAAGTTATACGTCAATTTAAAGTTGTTTTTCTTTTCTTGTCTTTTTTGCTTTATTGTACAGGTGTTCTAAAAGCGGGCATAGGTTTACTTGGTGGCGAAAGCGTTGGTAAATGTGGCATCACAGCATGTCTCTACAAACCGAAGAAACTTAATCAATATTTGCAACCAGAATTAAAAGATGTTGGTGTAGTGTATGATGAAAATGGATATCCAGTGCATCCAGATACGTAAGTAACTATTAATATATCACACAGTACAGGGTGTTGTCACATTCAGAAGTGTGTATGCACGTATAAGATTCAGCAGTGAAACTAACTTTTGTGCCTTGCGCAGACCTATAAAGATATGCCGCTTTCAAAAAAATTAAAATAAATAAATAAAATAAATTAATTAAATTTTGTTTTCTAGCTTATTTTGATTTCTGCAAAACAATTGAGAAAATAAATAAAATGTATGTCATATAATTCTCTAAAACTTCTTTTTTAAAACGCCAAATGCATTGTAAATATTCTGACCCATTATTAAAAAATATTCTCTACGCTTTTAACTGCACAAAATAATTAATAATATATTCAAATTTATATTTTCCGTTATTCTATGTTCTTGAATTAAGTGTGACCCAAAAGTGGATTCGGGAGGAAGGGTATTGGGATAATTTCCTCCAAACATTCTGTGTAGACAACGGTTTTCCTATTAACCCAATGCTCCCAAAGGCTGGACCTATCCTTGTTCTCTTATGCTAATTGCCCAAATTAATAACTTGACCTACATTTCATATAATTACATGTAGAATGAATATATTCATTCTACATTTTGCATGGTTTCAATATTTTTTGATTGCTCCTTGTATTAACATCTTAAATTGGAAAATGCTGTTAGGCTGCCTGCAATAACTGTATTTTCATTTTTATATGCTTTATATTTTTTTATATAATGTCCACATTTCATTACCAAAAATCATATAAAATATGATTTTTGATAATGAAATGTTGACAAACGATAAAATACTTTACAAATAAATTATATTATTACAAAAATCCTTAGTAATCATCAGATTATTTTAAAAATTCTCATTGTTTTTAAAATTGATTTTTTTCCTCAAATTGGGGAGATTTATTATCCTGCAATGCAAATTCAGTTCAGTGTACTGTTACAGAGTCTGCACGGTAGCACAATGGACAGTGGTATCGTCACCCTCCTCCCCCACACCAGGCGGAAAAGGTCCGGGTTCGAATCCCGTCGATGACGTCAGGAACTCTTATGGGCTTTTTTCACTCCTTGGCTGAGTTAATCGGTCTCAGGCGTAGATAGCAAGGTATTTTTCCCCAGAAACTGGGAATTTTTCGTCCAGCAAAACAGGCAAATCGACCAGAGAACACACACAATATATAGTCATAATACATATGGGTATATGTAAGAGATTACGAGTGGCCCTAAAATAATAATTTGAATTTGTTCTGTTACAGACATAAGATTCATTCTGATGTCTGTAACATTCATTCATTTTTGTACGTAAAGTGCTTCGAATAATTTTACGCTAGTTCCCTTACAACCTTCACGTAGTGCAAGAACTAGTCTTTTGATCAGCAACAACGAATAGACAATAGACTTTGTTCTACTATTTCTGGCTCGTATGGAACTTGACGATACATGGGCTCGAATAATCTTGCGGTCTGATGAGGCACATTTCACTCTTCATGGGCTGTAAATGCACAATAATGCCGAATATTCTCGTCCATCTGCTGGGCATAAAAGACCACTACAAAGTCCATACGTTACAGTATGGTGTGGATTCACAGCAGAGTTTATAATCGGACAATTTTTCTTTGAGGAGTCTACACTTCATGGCTCCGAAAGGTATACGGTAACCAGTGCAAGGTACTGCACTCTTCTAAAAGATCACATTATTCCCGCTCCGCAAGAAAGGCAATGCTTGGAGACCGTAGTGTTCATGCAAGATGGTGCCCCTCCCCACATTGTTCGACAAGTGAAGGAACTGCTCCGTTCAACATTCGGAAATGATCGCATCATTTCTAGAGACGGGATACCTGAAAGACAGGGTTTACGGTGGCGGCATACAGACGCTTGTCGATTTGAAAGCAAGCATTGAACAGCATGTAGCCAACGTCCCCAATGACATGCTACGCGAAACTGTGTCGCACGCAGTCCTCTGTTTTCAGAATGTCATCTCAAGTGAAGGAAAGCACAAAGAACAATATCTGTAGATTTCTAAGTTCTAAGATTAAAATCTAATCCTAAGTTAAGTATTCCATCTCATGTCTACAGCCAATTTCTCCCCTGGTGGCGGAATTTGGAACTAATTATTTTTTTTCTTCTACAGATCGCTTCCCCATACGCTAAATGACACACCCACCGATTTTCACAGCGCTATCTCTAACCATTTCGATACTAGTCTCTCCTGAATAGGGAAACTTGTTTTATAACCTCCCGGTTTTATCATTCTTTCAACGCACTATTATTTAATTTGTCTTATAATACTGTACATATACATTGTTGTTGGAGTTTACTCTGTAATATATATTATTGAATAAAAACTTATAAAATAGAATAACAAAACATGTATTATACAATAGATATATAAAAAATTATATTATATTAGGCCACCCGAATAATTAAATTCATCTGCCATGCTGTGTGTCTTATTTCTGTAACAGAACAAATTCAAATTATTATTTTAGGGCCACCCGTAATATCTTACATATACTCATATATGTATTATGACTGTAAATTGTGTGTGTTCTCTGGTCGATTTGCCTGTTTTGCTGAGGAAAAATCCCCAGTTTCTGGGGAAAAACACCTTGCTATCTATGCCTGAAACCGACTACAGAGTGAAAAGCCAGCCACGGAGTGAAAAAAGCCCATAAGAGTTCCTGGCGTCATCGACGGGATTCGAACCCGGACCTTTTCTACCTGGTGTGGGGAGGACGGTGACGATACTATTGTCCATTGTGCTACCGCGCAGACTCTGTAACAGTACACTACATACATAGATACGCACATAGGTATGTACATGTATAAAGAGGTGCCACTAAACTGAATTTGCATTGCAGGATAATAAATCTCCCCAATTTGAGGGAAAAAATCAGTTTTAAAAACAGTGAGAATTTTTAAAATAATATTATTCGAAGCACTTTACGTACCATTCTGACCTCCATTGTAGAAACCACTACCTGAGCCGAGGCTCATCCGTGGCTAGTTCTAAAATGGGAAATAAAGTCTATACTGAAATCCTTTTTATTATATTATTAAATTTTGCAACGCAATAAACCATAAAGAAAGAAATTAACAAAACAGTAACTCTCGGCAACTTAGCCTCGTGCTAGGAAAATCAATCTCAAGTTTCATCTTTATTGATCTTGATAGCCCGAGTTGACATCCCTGCCACGTGGAGGCGTGCCTCTACTATCCAGCAATCTTACTCTTCTTTTAAATACGCTATTTACATAATTATTAAAATAAGTAAAGAGACGCCGGTCATTAAACATAACATAGAGGAGCTCCTTCTCCAGAATGTCCAAAGATAGTTCTAGAGTATGCCTTAAATCTGCATATTGACTGCAATACATCATGACATGTTCAGATGTCTCTTCTTCACCGCAAGAGCACAATCCAGTATCATGCAGACTTAGTTGGTATAGTTTATGAGCCAATCCATGTCCGGTTACCAAAAATGTTGATTGTAATCCAAATTGTAACCAGCTCTTATTTCTGAAATCTACTATATCAACTCTTGGCAGAAACATATATGTTTGCCGCCCTTTTTCTGATGTATCCCAATATTCCTGCCATTTTATCTTAATTTCATTCACAAATCTTTTCTTCTCTAATTTTACATCTGCTTTTGTATATTCTTTATTAGCATCTGGACATGTGCTCACACCAAGTACAGTTTTCTTGATATTTCTTTTTGTCAAATATGAGAGTCCTGCAACAAGTACTACATAATAGGCTGGCATCTTTCCAGCTAGTACCTGCAAGGCGTCCGAAGACACCGTCCGGCATGCCCTTGTAATACCAAGCAAAGCGAATCTTTGTGCTTGAATCAAGTATTTTTGAATAACAACATTATTTAATTTATTAACCCAAGCTCCAGCACCATAAGATATTATGGGAACAAACAAACATTCGTACAATAAATTTAATGCCCTTCCCTTAATACCCCAATCTTTCCGTATAACTCTTCGAAGCTTGGCATATAATGTACAGATCTTCTCTTTTAGATACTTGACATGCTCGGTAAAAAAGAGCCTTTCTTCTAATTTTAGACCTAAATATTTTACTACTCGGGCATACCGAACAGGCCTCTCCATCAACCTCACAGATGGGACTCTATTCATACTTAGTTTCCCCTTTAGCAACATCTGAACAGTCTTCTCTTTTGATATCAGCAGTCTATGCTTCAATGTCCATTCTTGCAAGATCACAAGAGCTTCATTAGCCCTACTCTCAATTACTGATCTTGCATTTCCCTTCACTAAAATAACCAAGTCGTCGGCATACGCTATTTTTACAGCATCAGAATCCATATTTAAATACTCATCAAAGACAATATTCCAGGCATAGGAACCGATAACCGAACCTTGCGGACATCCTCTTGTTATTTCTTTAACAACCTGATTGTATCCAGTTTTAACAACCACATTCCTATTACAAAAATAATCTTCAAAGACTATATTTAAACTCGTATTATTAATATCTCTAATTCTGGAGAGGACACTACTCCAGCAAAGATGGTCAAAGGCACCTTTAAAATCCACAAAGATAGCAAGCACATATCTTTCATCACTTCTTTCTACCATCTGCATTAATTTACAGATTGCATCCTCAGTTGATAACTCTTTTTTATAACCATATTGACAACTAGAAGACATTTCATTATATTTAGGTTTCATTATAAGCCGATTAATACATATTCTTTCAAAAGTTTTTCCTAACACAGAAAGTAAAGCAATAGGTCGATATGAGCTTGCTTCATTTAACATACGATCTGTATCTTTAATTAAAAGAGATATCCGTGCCTTTTTCCACCCAGCCGGAAATACACCCTCTTGCAGACATTTATTGTACATATTTAAATACAATTCTGGCAACATACCATATGTCCTTTTCATAACTGACACTTCTATTTTGTCAAGGCCCGGTGACCGGCCATCCCCTGCCTGGTCCATTGCTTGATCTATGTCTTGAATTTGCAATTTGTCTTCCAAAACTAATTTACTCGGATCCTGCTTTTGCCATAAATTTCCATGCTCACTATCTTCTGGAAAGAGCTCCTCTAAGATCTTATTTACAGAATCTTCCCACGTCAAGGTCTGTTCATAACCACTTCCTATCGTACACGTTATATTTGATAAATTCTTTTTATTGTTAATAAGCCTAAAAATTGATTTCCAGGGATCTCTGGAACCCTGTTCACTCAGGATTTCATAGACCCTGCATTTATCCAGCCTCCTCAAGTATAACATTCAAAAACTTTAATCAACTGTGAATGAGTCGTTTTCTTTGTGGAAGTTATCTATCAAAATTAATTCTAATTACTTACACCATTTACAACACAATGAAATCTTTTATTGTTCATCAGTACGTTACAGCACCTTTAAATAATAATAATTTTTCTATTTATACCCCGGGACGACCACACGGTCAGAGCAGTTTGTTTGCATCACTTGATTACTTTCCGTGGTTTCGGTAAAGATGCATAAACAAGAAAATATTTTACCATGGTGTAAATAGTGTAAGCATTAGAATTAATTTTTTACATCCTCGCCTTCGTGAATTTCTTATTTCATCTCATTGTAATAATTCAAAATGGTTGAAATACATGGAACAGTTTTCATAAATATTTCATCAAGTGCAAAGTATCAACCATCTTATGTGCGCATTTTAATGATTTCCTCAGGAGACAACGTGTACGAGTTATTTGTAGATGGTGCGAATTCTTGCTGAATGTGATGTTCTGCTTCATTTGGCCATTTCTTATGTTTTACGCTTGGCTAACAGAGAAGAAAACTTCTTATCAGAATCTCACGGTAAGATCAGTTAAAATATATCTGTTGAATGTTATCAACACGAAAATTAATTGACACATTTAAAAATAAAATTCATGACATATATATTAAGTGTTACAGTGGATTTATGAATGTTCTTGTTGTTGTTATTGAATTTTAGGAGCATCAGGGATCTAGACCATATTGATTCCTTGTTTCACAAGCCGATTTTCATGTGTTGGTTCTGAAAAACAAGGAATAACTCACGGGGAGACCCTGCCATTTCCGCTTGAGATTTTCTAACTGTCACCCCTATTCAAGAGACTCTTAGAAATTTCTCCAGCCATCCACAGGATTCACAGAAGAATTTATTACAGAATAATTAAAAAAACTCAGTAAATAATAATGCATTAACATATCGGATATAATAACCATTTCTGGAAGTGTTTGTTTTTGAAGCGCTGTTACCAGCATTTTGGGATCCTAATGAAAGAACATATTTTATGAAAACGCTTTTTATGCAAATACTGTAGGTAATCTTTTAGCGTACAGATATAATGAAGCTGTAGAAGAAAGTGTATCATTTGTAATTGACATGCTTCGCGGAAACGACCTTGGAAAATTTGAACATGGATGGATAGTGGGATGCCATAGGACAAGATCTAGTAGTAGTAGTAGTGGTGGTGGCATGTGATGCAAAAAACCAAGTGTATGACCTTATGCAGCATCAGCCAAAAAAAAAAAAAAAAATTACAAAACAATTCCCTCTAAATGTTTGTCCAGTTCCTCATTAAATTTATTTAACCTATCAACTTCCACAACGACAGATGGAAGTTTGTTCCAGCAATTAACCACCCGCTGGCTAAAGGCAAATTTCCGTACATCTATTCTACATCTGTCTTTCCTCAATTTCAATTGATGCCCCCTTAGGTTCGTAATCTGAACAAGTGGAAGGATCCCATCAGAATTCAGCGTGCTCAACCATTCAAGGCCTTATACACCTCAATCAGATCAACTCGCAGGTGCCTAGTCTCCAGCCGCTGCAATTTTCAGAACTTAAGCCTCTCTCTTGGTAAGAGGACCCCTTTGTTCCCCTCACCAATCTTGTTGCCCTTCTCTATACACACTAAGCAACTCTACAGCCTTCCTAAAATGAGGCCTCCAGACCTGTACACAGTACTCAAGGCGTGGCCTGACCATTGCCTTATACAGAGTGACAATCATCTCCTTTTTTCTGCTAGCAAAATTCCTGTATATCATTGACAAAACCCCATGAACTGCCCTTGGAGCCTGTCTGCATTGCTCAGAAAACTTCATATCTGACTGCACAATCCAAGTCTCTTTCATTTTCTACCACCTTAAGTGTAGCCACAGAGTTGGTACGTTTCTCTGGGTTACTTCTACCCATATGAAGTACTTTGCATTTGTCAATGTTACACTTCAGTTGCCACTTCTCAGCCCATTGCCCAAATTTTCTAGATCCTGTTGCAGTAACACACTGCCATTACTGTCATTAACAACCCTGCCAACCTTTGTATCATCTGCAAACTTCGACACTAAGCCTAATATACCTTCATCAATATCATTGATAAATATACAAAACAACAGTGGACCCAACACCGAACCCTGTGGGACTCCACTAATAACATTAGTCCACGAAGAGCAGCACCCATTGATTACCACCCTCTGTCTTCTCCCACTCAACCATCCTTTACCCTTACTACCATTCTGCTCCAATTTGTACAATAGTCTTCCATGCGCAACAATGTCAAATGCTTTCCTGAAATCCAAATATATGATATCAAAATTATTTTTTTGCATCCAGTTCCTTTGTAACCACATCATAATATCCTATCAAATTTGTCAGACAAGACTTTCCCTTAACAAACCTATGCTGTGTCTGAATTATTGCTGCAGTCTTGTCTAGATGATCCTACAATGCATCTTTAACCAGTGACTCCATTATTTTACCCGGAACAGAAGTTAAACTAACTGGTCTGCAATTCCTCGTGTCACCCTTCGATCCCCCTTTGTGAATTGGGGATACATTTGCACATCTCCAGTCCGTGGGAACCTCCCCTGAGTCCAAGGATGCTCTCATGATTATGGCTAAAGGTTTGTTTAGTTGCTTTGCCGCCTCCTTTAATATAACTGGATAGATCCCATCCACCCCAGGTGCTTTTCTTATGTTTAATTTCAACAATTTCTCCTCCATTTTGCTCTCAGTTATTACAAAATCATTAAGTATCCTGCTACAATTTGATAACCTTCTGCAATTTTCAAACCTTAATAACCTCTCATGTGTGAATGTAGTGCAAAATACTCATTCAGTTTGTTTGCTATCTGAGCAGGATCATCAACAGTCGAACCATCGATGTCAAGTGGACGAATCAGATTCATCCCCTTCCTTTTAGAGTTTATATAAGTAAAGAAATCCTTGCTGTTTCTCTTAGCATCTTTTGCCAAGGATTTCTTGTAATCTGCCTAACCTCCTTTGTGACTTGATTACAGACTAGCTTATATCTGCCATAGGCTTCTGTGTCGCCTGATGATTTTTGCATCCCATGCATTTTTTTTTTCTGCCACGAGTCTCGTTAGTTAATTTGACAACCATTTAGTCCTAAACTTTGAACAATATTTCTTAATAGGTATGAAACGTTTAGTAGCTTCCACGATTAATTCCCTGAATGCTCCCCACTCAGAATTTGCTGTTGGTAACATCATCAGTTGATCCCACTGTACAGAATTTTAAAAACTGTCTGAGAGCACTGTAGTCACATTTACGGAAGCAAAAACCCTTTCCTTTACCCCTGATGGTAATTATATCTTTAAGTAAATCCCACATCAGTATACTGTGATCATTGCCACCTAGTGGTTTCTTTATCTGCAAATTCTTAATACACGAATGATCACTGCTGATAACCAGATCAAGAGTATTACCCTCTTTGGTTGCCTTTCGAACATGCTGCTGCAGAAAACAATCATCCAATAAATACACAAAAGTCTTACTAGTGTACGCGTGTTATTGTTGTTATTTGGTTTTTTTTAGGAGCATTAGCAACTAATGCCATATTGCTCCGGGGGAGTACAATGTGTACAAGAAGGATAGGAAGAAGGATGTATAAGAAGGATGGTTTTTTTTAGGAGCATTAGCAACTAATGCCATATTGCTCCGGGGATATGCGGTGGTCATTTCCTGACCTCTCCGCATCCTCCGTATTTGGTGGTCATGGGCTCGAACCCCGGTCTAATCAAGAAGCGTATGCTACGCTTCTTGATCAGACCGGGTCACTTGAGCACTGCTGCTCCTGCCAACCTGGCTACGGAGACGCCGTGTACGAGTGACCAACCCACAAGTTCCAGACAATATCTGGGAAGTTAAAATCCCCCATGATAAGACATTCTGATTTACTAGCCCACTCTATTTCTCTGTACAATTGTTCATTGTACTCATTCGAGTCATTAGGTCTATAACACACTCCTACTCTTATTTTGGCTTTCTCAGTGCTTATGTCACACGAAACTGACTCAACAATGCACTGTTTATCTGGATGCACTTCTTTTGATTTTATGTGTTTCTTAATTAACAGCATAACCCCTCCTCCCTTCCTATCCTTCTTGTACACATTGTACTCCCCAAATCCGGCGATGAATCCTCGTCGCCGGAGTGACGAGGATTCATCGCCGTCTGGTTATAACATTATAATTATTATTATTATTATTATTATTATTAGCCACATAGTGCAAGAAAGCCTGAGGCTTATACTGCACCAGCCAAAAAAAAAAAAAAAATTCTGAGTTAACCAGAGAGAGAGAGGGAGAGGGAAAACAAGAATCAAAAGTAGAAGGGAATCACCAAGAAAGAGAAGAATGATGATATCCACCTCAGGACCCTGGGTGTGCCAAGCCCATACCCACCAGATGTGAGCCCCTGGGGTAAATCAGCTTATTGTAATGATCCTGTTGGCTGGAAACAGGATCATTACAATAAGTAACTCTCCAGAATAACGAATCAACTCGCCATTTTACGAAAAGACTCCACAGAAGAACACCTTCAATAACCTATAACATGGATGACAAAATACATTCGGTTACCATTGCTTCGTGTGGTCTTCTCCACTTCTTCGCCCATCTATGAATACTAAACAATGGGAACCTGAATCATATTACCACATTACAAGTTTCCCGTGCTGTACAGATCATTGCCACCATTCCTGATTTCTGAAAACGGATTCATATACATCACATTCACGTGAAAGGTTCCCGTTTGTCATACATCTGCGTAGACTTATTTTCCTGAGTTCACTGCGTGATCTGCTGGTATACATGGCTGCCTGGCGTCTATTTTCAAAGAATCCTGAAGCGGCACAGTAATTGTACATAATTGGTAATTATTTACAATACTCCCTTCCGATCTTTGAGTACACAGCGGAAGAAACGTCTCCGGTCTTAGAGTATCTTCTGGCTGGACTTGTTCTTCGTTCTGCCAGTTGTCTCAAACAGTAACTGATCGAAAACTTTAGGTACTCTGTGTTGCTACATGGTTTGAATTCCGCTGCTGTCCATAATGATGCCAGCGCTGCTATGTTGATTCATTTAATCATCACTGAAAGCAAGCAGGTATCAGAACACTAGATTCTCTAATAAATGGTAGACAAGTGTATAATGCTATTTATTTATTTGAAACCAAATGAAACCTGCCCTCTGCCGAGTGTCGGTACTGGGTGCTTACTGGCATCTCATTGATGGAAGGCGAAGCACTCCATCAGCGAGCACTGACGACCCGTTAACGATTTTGCCCTTACAGACTCGGATTTCATACAGATTAATCAGCGGAACTTGGTCGAAAATAGCATATATTGATTAGTGGAAAGTGAATAGCCAGCCTTTAAAGTATATGGTACATCTTGATGTTACTTTGTGCAACCCAACCCAATCTGGTATTTGGAACCAGGGCTCGGAATGCACCGGAAACATTCCGATTCGTCACACGCATCAGTAACGTCATGTGCATATTGATTATTAAAAGAAAGGTATTTTATTAAGGAATGTTTCTTTTCGTTAAATATTCCATTTCCACTCTATTTTGATTCCTCAAAATATCCCATAACTCGTTGTTGTTATTTGGTTTTTAGGAGCATTAGCAACTGAGGCCATATTGCTCCGGGGATGTGCGGTGGTCATTCCCTGACCTTTCCGCATCCTCCGTATTTGGTGGTGACGGGCTCGAACCCCGGTCTAATCAAGAAGCGTGTGCTACGCACTGCTGCTCCTTCCAACCTGGCTACGGAGGCGCCCTCCCATAACTCGTAGAGAATTGTAAAAACTAAATTCCTCTACTGCCAATAGTAATAGATTTTTTGAAACACTGTATTTAAACAGGCCTTTCGCAGATACCTATCGGAGTAGGCTATGGCACCTGAATGGCACATATTTCAACTGAACAAGGTTCTGCAACACCGATGTCGAGAAATTTCGCATTACAGGCTTTCTTGATTGAGGGACAAAAATTGACGTGCACAGATTGGAGCGAGAGAGAAGGAGCTACGAGTACTTCCTTGTCTTCTCAATTTCCCCCACCTCAGTCACTCGCACACGCTCACACAAAGATGATTGAAAGTCATTTTCACGCCCATAGGCACTAAATTGAGATTGACCGTTGTTTTCCACCAAAATGTACATACTTGTAAATGTATTTCCTAAAGTCCGATGCACTTTCATTGGTGATAGAATTATCAAGTAAGGATGCAAAAACGAAAAATTAAAAAAATAATTAAATAATTTCTCTTTTTTAGTTTTCGTTTGTATAAAAAGCACAGGATCATCTACTTGTATTAGAAGGATCCACTCGAGGGGAAGCATCAAGTATAAGAACAAAGAATAATGGTACAACAAATGGCTACATAAAAAGCCTATAAATCGATCTTAACTTCTGAGTTGCCTTTCAGTTGGATGCCACATTGGACACTCATAATTTTCAACGCTAAATAATTGGTACGAAGTCAACCAGTGGCGTAGCCAGGGTAGGGTCAGCAGGTACATTGTACCCCCTAACGCTGAAATCTGGTATTGTGGCGCTTTTTAGCATTTAAAATATCAAAATATAAAATGTTAAAACGTATCATATTCTGTAAGTGCATAGAAATTAATCTTTATATGCTGTTATCTGTTTTTTAAATTATAACGAAGTAATTTTTTTGCAGAATGAATATGAAACAGACGCTGATTATCTTAGTGAATCACTAGTAATATCTTCCTATCGAAAAGAAAAAGGTAATATATATATTCTGTTTGTCAATATTTTCATTTGACTGTTTTATGTTGATTCTGTATAGTTTCTACCTATGTACACTTGTTTCATAATATGTGGGCCGTGCTTTCGAGATCGATTGAAGGAATGAAAAAATATATGTCCGATTCGGAATGGTTATGAAGCTATGGCGGTTTGATTTTTAAAAAATGGCTGTGTACTTTCCACCGGTAAAAAATAATAAAATAAATAAGAATTTTACTGGATATGTATCTGCGTATTCTGGTTTTTTTTTTCTTATTTTTTCACCTGTGATAATGATAGCTCGGAAATATGTTTATACAAACTTTTCTCATAGTTTTCAGGTCCTCAGTCGATCCTGAAAGTATGGTGACACATGGAACACCTTTTTATTTTTCTCGAGATTAACAAAATCCTAAGATTATGCTATCAGCGTCGAGTCACACATGAGACGGAGAGGCAGCCCCCCACCACAGATGACAAAATGTCTAGGTTTGACCCTGTGTTATTATTTTTTGAATTTAAGATACGATTTAAATTTATTTATAGCATTTTTCCGTAGTGTTCATTTTTCCAATTTCAATTTATTAATAGGTATTCGTATAAATGGATGCAGGAATTGATCGGTACCAAAATGTGTGTGTGGTATTTTGTTTCTTACTAATCTTCTTTTAAACAGGGTATTAGGAATTAAAATCTGTGTTGTAGTACGGTGAATTTAAATCTGTCATAACTCAACGTCAATATCGACGTACGTTGGTATTGACGTACATCGGTATTGAAATTCAGCGTACCACAACACACACTGCGCTTTCTGTTGCACGGCCATCTTACTGACACTGACAGGCGGTGCATGTAGGAGGCATTCTGCACAACCTCATGGTGCAGCCAAGGTCATTGTTGAGGTGTCAAATAAAACTTAGTGAGTTACCACACTATTTGCTACTACGATCAGAGCAATCGATCAAATATTCCCGAAGATAATTAAAAGGGAAATCATGGACACCTTTTTCGATGATGGACAGTTGAGAGTTTGCCACAAGGGTGGATCCACAATTAATGCCTTTTTTTTGGCCATAAAAGTTAAAGACAACAGATCAAAGTCATTTATTAAACAGATATCATTTATTAAACAAACACTGGGAAGCTTATATACACTGAAAGGACAGAATTCATGGAATACCTGGTTCCTGGGCAACTCGATGCTGTCACCTCTCTCTCCTAGTGGACGAACCCACCGCTTGGCAAGTATACAGTATAGGTACACTGCATTCACGTAGACGGTAATTCGATGTCAGTATGGATAAACGTGATTTAATCGACTTTGAAAGATGGGTGATAGTGGGTGCCCGACGCATGGATCACTCTATCGCGGAGGCGGTACAGAAATTGCACTATCCCCATTCCACGGTATCAAGAGCGTATCGGGAATACGCCCTTTCCTGTATAACATCTCATCATGAACAGCGCTGTGGGTGGACAAAATAGGTGGATGAACGTGGCCGTCGATGTCTGTCTCGCATTGTTTCAGCCAACCGGATTTTCACCCACAAATCCGGTCTGTTGCCACAAACCGGATTTGTGGCAACAGTGCCACAAATCACCACCGATTTCAAAAAGGGAGGTGCCAGAAACGTCTCCACTAAGACAATCAGGCGATCATTAGTCTCAATAGGTTATGGGAGCCGCCGACCCACCACAGTCCCATTGCTAACACCACGATACAGAACTCTACGCCTCAACTGGGCGAAAGGACATCGGTACTGGACCTTGGATGATTAGAGACAGGTCTCCTGTTCCAATGAGTCCCGTTTCTTGTAATTTCGAGCAGACGGGA
Source organism: Mastigoproctus giganteus (assembly GCF_048544385.1). Lineage (NCBI taxonomy): Eukaryota > Metazoa > Arthropoda > Arachnida > Uropygi > Thelyphonidae > Mastigoproctus > Mastigoproctus giganteus. The sequence goes on from NC_143577.1 coordinate 163,909,148, forward strand.
GTGCGTATTTGGCGGAAACAGCACGAAGCTATGTACCCGTCATGTCAACAAGGAACTGTTCAGACAGGTCGACGGTCGGTAATGGTTTGGGGCTTGTTCAACTGGCACACTTTGGGACCTGTGTTACGTCTAGGCGCATCTCTGAACGGTCCACGTTACGTGTCCATCCTTGCAGACCATCTTCATCCCTTCATGTCACTTCATGAATTGAGTCATCGTGCACCCACGATGACTCAATTCATGGTCATCGTGCACCCACGGGGCAATGGACTTTTTCAGCAGAACAATGAGCCTCCCCACAGAGCCGTGGTGAGTAGAACATGGTTCGAAGAGCATTCCGCAGATTTTACCAGCATGGAATGGTTCTCCTCGTTCACCGGACATGAACCCTGTGGAGCATCTTTGGAATGCTGTGGAAAGGTCCGTTCTAGCTTTGGATCCTCCACCCAGGAATGCGATGGAATTATGGACAGCGGTGCAGCAAGCATGGATAGAAATACCTGTGAATCGCTTTCGTGAACTAGTGGACTCAATGTGTCCTCAATGGATAAGGGCAGTCATACCTTGCCGTGTGACTGGCCTTATCCTAGCGAAAGGTGGGTCTACCCGTTACTAGGTAGGTATCCCATGATTCCTGTCCACTCAGTGTAGATATGAAAGTAGTATAACTAAAGATAACTGTGCCTATATTCGAGAGAATTTCTGTCATTCGCTAACTGCCTCCTTTTCTTCCATCCTGTGTACCTTTCACCCATTTAATTCTTGGTCAGACTACTTATGTAAGCAGTGCGTTCCTTAGATCAGCACTTTGTTGATAAGAAGGAATGGAATTGTCATGGAATTTTTAAATACCCATTGGCATATAATTTAGTCCTTGAGTAGCCCTAATTTGACAGTTTTTGTGGTGGTTTTTTTTTTTTTTTTTTTTTTTTTTTTGTTGCATAACTTGACAGTTCGTGAGTCAAATAATGGAAATTTCTTAGGACTAGTAGGATTATTTGGCAAATTCAATGATGTAATGAAGTCCACTTAAGGCGTGTATCTGAAAATGATTGTACTAACTGCTAGTGCGGGAAAAGTATAGGAATTGAACTTGTAAAAACTGACAGTCAACGAGAGTCAAATATGCAAATAAAGGCAACTGTTATTTCAGTTATGTTGAATTACATTCCTGATTCGAGTCGCTTCGAGATGACGTCATTTACAATGATGTTTGTATAAGATGAATGTGGCCCAATTTTTGTAAAAGAACACTTTATGGACTTTAGAAAGCCTGCGAATCAAAAGGAGAACATATGAAAACCGTTCTGGCCAAGAATACGACAATGACACGAACATGGACAGTCCAAGAAATCATTCAAACTACAATTCTTCATATGAATCCAAGAACGCTATTTGTACCTTGTGAGACTCTTGCGACTCTCCATTTGTACCTTGTGAAACACTCTTGTGACTTCATTTATACCTTGTGTCACTCTCTCGGTCTGGTGGTTTCAGGTGCAGCATTAGCATTAACTGAATCTAGAAGTTTGGTTTGAAATACTACAGCGCAGTATTTCAGCTTGTGTGTGTGTGTGTGTGTGTGCGTTTGCGCGCGCTAAGCGCCAAATCAACTTTTAAATTGCATATTTTTAAATTACATGATTTGGCTATTTGCTGTTGCCCAGCGAACAGGTAAATCATGAAATTTAAAAAAAAACCCAAATTTCCGAGAGGGGAAAAACCATGTACCCTTCGCGTGAGACCGATTAACTCAGCCACGTTGTAAGAAAAGCTCATAAAAATTCCTCGCGTATTTGATGGAATTCGAACTGGGACATTTTCCACCGGGTGTGGGGAGGATGGTGATTATATCTACTGTGCTACCGCGAGGGTTCTAATGAGTGATGAAGAATTCTGTGAGAACATGTTTCTACCCTCACCGATAAACTATTGTGATACTCAACTGGAAAGTCTTTGCATTGAGAGTGTAAAAGCTGTATTTTGTTAAACAACTAAGTTTACGATGCCCTAATGGAGGAGTTTGAGTAGATACATGGGGATGCTGCTATTAAGCATGAAACACAGCGCTTAGCGAATCAATAAATGGATTTTCAATTTTTGAATATCTGTTACTGTACGATACGACATTTTATTTTAGGTAATTATTGTAAGGTGATTTTAATGCAAATTCATTGCAAAATTCCACATTAGATATCACAACTGTAATATTTATTTTTAAGAATTGCTTGGAGTTTATCTTGGTACAGAAATAAAGGGTTTGAAGGTGCTGCTGACGTTACAAAGGAGACTTCAGAATCTCTCGATGCTAAAACTTCCTTTAAAGAATCTACACGAAAGCATAGACGAAAATGTTTGATGACGAATCAGAAATTTACTGATGGACACCATTCATGTTTCCCTGAAAGAACAGCTTCAAAGTCATAACAACAAACTATGGGAATTTTTTATACAACCATGTAAAACTAGAAGTCTTAGCTGTTCGTTTCATTAATTTGCAAGAATCTCTCATCGATTTCAAACAGGAAACAAACGTAGTATGTGCTGTCTCATGAAAGCAAGGATGCGATTGCACACGGTGGTGGACAAAAAAAACTCCATCACCTTAAAAAAAGTAACATTTGTAATGAAACGTATAAGATATTGTTTGATTACAATCATTTTTTTTTGTCGCAAAGCAAAGGTATTGCGTCCGATAACGCTTCTATCGCATCAGACAGTAATTGCGAGGTGTTGCATCAGCCGTTTCTATAAATACGGCGTTGGAAGGTATACACGCTCATTAATATTCTGTTTTGCGGAGGTATAAGCATGGCTCCATATGTTCAGTTGAAACCAAGAAAAAAAAGTGTAGCTGTTGCTCTGTCCCAGGAAGGTCTTTCTGCGCGTGCTATCGTTGATAAAATAGGCTGCCACCAGTCAACAGTACCTCGGGTGCTGAAATTAGAGCGTGAAACCTGTGATGTGAAGAGAAGACAGTCCGTAAGAGAATGACTACGCCTTCCCAAGATCGATATTTCAAACGGTTATGCGTTCGTAATCGCCATGCTAGTACTCCTGATCTAAAACTGGACTTTGAGATGGTGTTGAAACAAGTGTACGAACTATCCAAAGATGGCTTTCGGAATGTGGTCAGCATGCCTCTCGGCCCAAGAAGAAGCCTTTGTTCACCCAACAAATGAGGAAGCAGCGACTTGCTTGGACTGAAACGCATGTTTCATGGACAAAAGAGCAACAGGACACCGTCATCCTTTCTGACGAATCGAAATTCAACCTGCATGTAGACATGTATAGTATTTTATGTAGGGCGTATTATGTTCGTGCAGTGTGTTGTTTAGTTGTTTCTGGCCGTTTTGTCACCAGACAGGCGATCATCTGGAAAGCCTACCCAATGTTCGTCTATACCACGGGGAAGTAGGCCACAACTACGCAAGAACCATGGCCAGCCTCAACAGTCACACACACACACACACACACACACACACACACACACACACCACACACACACACACACACACACACACACACACACACACAGGAGACAGAACAGCAGAAGACGAGAAATGAACAGCATAAAGTAAAAAAATAAATTAATTAAATAAAACAAAAAAATAAATAAAATAAAATAAAACAAAAAAATAAATAAAAATAAAATAAAAAATAAACAAAAAATAAAATAAATAAATACAGTAAATAAAAATAAAATCTTTATCTATGTCTTTGCCCACGTCTTTAGCAGTGCTGCCCAAAGTAGTCCACAAAGAGAAAAGGTGTACAGTTAAACAGCAGTAGTAATGTCATCCAAAAACAAGATCAGCAGGAACAAGTTCTAGATATATTCTGTTAATCTGGAGTGGTATCAGAAGTCCCTGGTTGATGACGGTATCACTGTGCAGAGGAAGGATTTAGTTGTGGAGAGTTTTGATAAAGAATGGACCAGAAAAATGCAGCATCTGTTAAAATCTTCGCGTGTTCTTGAAAACCAGCAAAATTTTGAACATTACGTCATCAGGACGACAAACGAGGCAACAGGTTGTATTTTCATTTGTTATTCAACCTGCATGGCTCGGATGGGAAGCGATATGTCAGAAGGCGGAAATCGGAAGCGTACCATCCTGACTGCATAACACAGACTGTAAAGTTCCCGCCGGTCAGATGGGCTGGGGTGACGTAGCCGAGTGGTCAAGGGCACGATTGCAGTAGCATACGCTCTTTGAGACCGGGGTTCAAGCTCGTGACTGGTAAATACGATTAATATTTGTATTGATTGATTTATTGTAAACTCTACTGACGTGGTGGTCGTGCCGAAGTATAAACAAGAATAATAAATAACAAGCAAAGGGGTGGGCCGAATTAAGTTTATTAACAGAACGGTGAATACAGGAACCTATACTGCTATCTTGGAGTAGTGCCTGAAACCGTTATTAGGAGTCGCCACACAGGCGTCCAAAACTGCATTTTTCAACAGGACTCAACACCTTGCCACACAGCAAAATTAGTAAGTTTTGTGCTATTTAGATTTAATGATAAGTTTGTCTTCTTGTCTCACAAGGCTTAAAACATGCTTACACCAATGTTTTCCCTCGTTTTTCTCCCTTAAGGTGCAGTCATACCTTGGAAATGCTGGCATTATAGTGTTGGACTGGCCCGGCAACAGTTCACATTTGAACCCTATTCAAAATTGCTGGTACATAATGTTGTCTAAAATTTCTCAGAAAAAGCCAACAAGTAAGATTCAGCTGCAGGAGAGCGTTATAAGGGTGTGGTACCACAAAATTGGGCAACCGTATATCCAGATGTTGATTAACTCTGTGCCAGATTGTTGCAGGGCTGTAATTATTTGCAGCTCGAGGAGGAACAATAAAATATTGAGGACTTATTTTTCTGATTTTATTTAAAGTAATGCTTAATTTTTTCTGATTTACAATACATAATACTGTTACGTTAACTTGTCATTTCAGTTTGTACACGTAAATGCTATAAAATGTATGTTTGGTTGTCATGATTTCCATTTGCGTGATTTCTCATATTTCCATTCATTACGCATTTTATCCTTTGGGAAGATATTTATGGCAATTAGGTATATCAGGTGGAGTCTTTTTATTGGAGATATATTCACAGAGATATATCCCATATAACAAATGCATTTCGAACATTTCTGCAACCCACAATGCAGCACAAAACACATTATTTGCAAAATTCACACGTGATGCAGTTTTTTTGTCCACCACTGTATATATACACACGCAGAAGTACAAAGGGTACTAGGAAAGTTTTGCAATACAGCTTTGTTTATTTAATTTTTTCAAAGTAATTTCCTCTACATTCAATACACCTCTCCATCCTCCGAAACCAATCTTTAAACCAGTTCTGCCAAGTTTCACTAGGGAGTAAAGCACACTCGTTGTCCCAAGCCCGTAGAAGGTCCTCATCACTGGAAAACCGCCTCCCTTTTAGCTTCATTTTCACATGCGGGAACAGTGCAAAGTCGCAGGGAGAAAGGTCTGGACTATAGGGAGGGTGCTCGAGAAGTTTCAGTCCTGTCGTGGTCAAATATTCGGTGCAGGCTTTGGCGCGGTGAGCTGCAGCATTATCGTGATGGAGGTACCAGATGTCCATTCTTGACTTTGGCCGCAGGTTCTTCATAGATCCAATGACTTTAGGCAGGCATTGTTCAGTATACCACTTAGCTGTGACTGTCTTCTGCGTGTCCAAAACGACACGTTCCACAATTCCACTCGATTTGAAAAATACAGCTATCATTTTCTTCTTTACAGATCGGGATTTTCTGACAATTACGGGTGTGTCGTCATCATCAAAGACCCAAACTTTGTTTTGAGCCTTGGTCGGCAGATCGTAATAGTACAGCCAAGTCTCGTCACCTGTCACGATGTTGTTCACATACCGAGATTGTCCCTTATCAAACTTTTTTAACATCTCCCGGCACCAAGTCACACGTCGTGTCATCTGCTCTTCAGTCAGTTGATGCGGCACCCAGAGAGAACAAAGTTTCTTCACGTGCAAATGATCTTGCAGAATCGAACGAATTGCTGGTGCATTTAGGCCCAAAGTATCCTCTATCTGTTGGTAGGTCACTCGCCTGTTTTCGTCAAGCATTTTCCTCACAGCAGTAACGTTTTCCTCCGTAACTGACGTTCGTGGCCTTCCCGGCCTCTCAGAATCCTCCAGAATGAAATTTCCCCTTTGGAATTCTGTATACCACCTGAATATCGTTGTATGATGTGGACAATCATCATCTAGTGCAAGAGTCATTTCTTCTAAGCACTGGTCTATGGTTAAACCACGCACGAAATTATACCACAAAACTGTCCTTATCTCATTTCGTGACCACGATGCCATCGCAAGCACTTTACACTCTCACTACTAATGAATAACTGAGCCCATCGACTTGGTGCGGCGGCTACTATGCACGTATGAACATGTCTCAACATGCAGCAACAAGCAGCTTCCTGTGATTCATTGTTGCGTCACTTCTCTATTCACATGATTGCAGAATCATAAAATCTAGCTGTGATTTAGTGAAACGTTGTTTGGAAACCGGTCATTACCCGGAATTTGAAAATACCATACACAGTATAGTGTGTATTCGATAAACAGTTTACTTTCAGCTCTCCTGCAGCTGAAACTAAGTTTAAATTGAAAACGAATAAAACTTTACCAATGTGATCAACTAATAAATCTGTAATGTTCACAGGGCTTTCACTTTGTCCACGTTCGCTTTATCTGAATAATAGAACCTTAAAGAACTTTCTTATAATTTTGATTTTTGTAATCTTATAAGTTAAACACATAGCCACCACCCTCATCCCCTGAGGTCACAAGTTCGTTATTTAGGACCATAACTAAGAGGATGAGTAGTCACGCACCCCGATTTCGGAGCAAAACCTTTTCAACTTTCTCATACGCGTTTTATTTTTATCTCAAATTTTTCCATCTCCAAGGTATCACTTTATACGAGGATGCGAAGATATTCTTTTCTTTTCCTTTCGACTTCTTCCCCTCGCTCCCTCCCTTATAACCTTGAAGATATACAGTGGTTATGAGCCATGGCTATAAAATAACCCACGGTGCTTCAGTGCTTACCCATTTGAAGGTGATATTTCGAAAAGTGTTCGCTTCGTTTTCTATCAGCATCCATCAACCTCTTTAAGAAAGCTTCTTCGGTTATTGGAAAATTGAGTTTATAAATACTAGGTACACGTTCTGTGAGTTCGCTCGTTTATAGTTTTGCTCCGTACAGCTGGGGAACGTTTTATGGGTACTCTTTTCCTTTAGAGATGGATTTCGCTTATGTAATTGTGTTACCAGGTGTCTTTATTTCCATTCGCTTAATTTCCTTTTTATTTTCTGGTTTAAATTAAATTATTATATTATGGTCACACTTAAATGATTACATAAATCCGTATTTTGGTCTGTAAATTGCGTGTGTTCTCTGGTCGATTTGCCTGTTTTTCCTGGACGAAAAAAACCCCCAGTTTCTGGGGGGAAAAGCTAACAGACTAACTCAGCCACGGAGTGAAAAAAGCCCATTAAAGTTCCTCGCGTCATCGACGGGATTCGAACCCGGGCCTTTTTCCACCCGGTGTGGGGAGGACGGTGACGATACCACTGTGCTACACGTAGACTTATTTTCTGGTTTGTATTATTTAAATGTAATGCTTCATTTTTGTTTCTCTGTGGTTAGAGTTGTTTTGACACAATTTGGTTTGATTTACAAATTAACGCAGACTTTTTTTGACAGTGAAATTATAATAGGGGAGCGTTTGTTCTTCTCTACGTATACAGCGGGCCTCGAAAAAGAAGCATATTCGTCCAGTGTCATTCATATTAGGTTTTATAAGTTTACGAGGCAATAGGAATTTCCGTCATTATCTCCTCATTTCTTCTATGCCCCTCTCTCTCTCTCTCTCCTTTTTTTTTTTTAATCCGTTACTTTATTTATTTAGTTTTATTTTTTTATTATTATTTTTTTTTAATCTGTTACTTTTTTTGCTTATTTTATTTATTTATTTTTATATTATTATTTTTTATTTTATTTATTTTTTATTTTTATTTATTTTTTTTAAATTAATTTATATATATATATATATATTTTTTTTTTTTTTTTTTTTTATTTGGTTTCCGTCAGGAAGCTCAGGCAACCCTGGCGGAGGCCTGCCAGAGTATAATGGGCAGCCTGGCTCACCTCCCAGTGGTGGTGGTGGTGGCGGGCAACGTGGGGTTCCCTTAGGGCCCTGCGGCTAAGCAGCCAGAGACAGAACATAGCAGTACTCTGTCACAAACCAGACACCACACTTTTTCTGGCTTTTGCAGAGATTCTGTAATTCTTCACAAAGTACTATGGTGCAGATGTGGGAAACCACCGGTGGCGCCTTCCACAAAACACTATCTCCTTTCAAGACGAAAGTGATTTGTTGGACGAAACGTAGTTCTCATTTCATAAAATAAAAGTTAGGATTTCATTAAAGAAACTAGTGTTTTAATATTTTAAGATGAAATATTTTTCGATTTATAACGGAGGTTTTTATATCTACCATTATAATCTCGCTTTTTAGATGAAGAGGAAAGTAGAGATACAGAAAGAAAACCAGAGTCAAGTGAGGGATCAAGTAAAACAGCTCCCTCTGTTTCGGATTTCGAGGCAACTACTGGCGATTCTGGTTCCGAGTCAGACGAAGATGAGACTTCGGAAGTGTGGCAAGGGAGAGTAGGGAAGCTTATGCATCTGAAGATGATTGAGCCAAAGCACCGAGATGTTTCTTCGTGAAGAGACGAAGGATAAAATAGGCTTCCTGTGTATTTTCACGAACCTCAAAGTCTATCTGTTTGCTGGTTAGTAAGAGTTAAGTTTATTGCTAACAATCGCCAGTTTCATTAGTATATAGAAATTAAATTATTGCATTTAGTTACTTTCTAAACTACTACACCAGAAATAAGATTATGGTTTCTCTCGCCCACAGAATGCAAATAATTTAATTTAACTGTTTTAATCGCACATTGTAATTATTATTATAACCGGGAATCTAAATTTTAATTTATGAGCATCAGTATACCGAAATACTATGCTACCAGCTAAGTAGTAATATAATGATTATAGTAGTAATATACTCAATAGGATATGCAGGTTACTGCATATCCTATTGAATATGCATTCTGTGTATATTCAAAATTAGTAACTTCATAGGATATGAAGTTACTAATTTTGATATTTTATAGTATCTATTTTATACCTAATAAAAAGCTAGTACCTTAAAATCTCTTTTCTCTTAATTTTATAAATCATTGATTCAATAAATTAGTTCAATAAATCGTTTATTGAACGTCGTCAATAAATCGTCTATGAATCATATTATAGCTAAACGTTAAATGAATGGAGTTGCGATCTTTTCATGTTAACGGTAAGCAGCAGCAGCTTATAGATTAGTTTAAATTTTTATATTCACCAGAATACTATAAAAAAATTATGAGGTAATAATTCAGTTGTGATCACTTTGCTAAGCAAGGTAAATACGCTACTCCAAAAAGTGTCCGGACACACTTCGGTTTCTCGTTGATGCTTACATCAATAGCATTCATATTTCTATTGATTGACACCTTATGCTCCTGGTTGATGTTTTGCAGGGATGTCTGAGAAGGTTGTCGTACTACCCTTCTGAACATCCTTTGGTCACGTCGAGTAGTGTTTCGAGGTGTACCTGTGTTACTGGATGATTGGAGTACCGTCTCATGCTTCCATTTGATGATAATATCACCGATGGGAGACCTTGGATGGTGCAGACTGTCAGTAATTACACGAATCGACAGACTAGCAATGTGACATCTAACACTACTCGGTTCCACCTGCCATGAGAACGACTGACTTGTGTGGATTACACCGGTCTGGACCATTTCTTTATCCGGGATGGTTCGATGGACCAAATAACCGAGTCTCTGGATAAATTTTGGAAGGGTGGGTAACTGCGAAGTTTATATCCCAGTATTGCTACTGACATGTCAAACAAGTATCCAGACACCCTGTTATTTCATAATCCATTGGGTCATCTCGGATTAACAAGTGATCCAGACGGGTGTAATAAGGAAGAAAGACGTATAAACCAGGTGTAGCGAACCTATGGCACGCGTGCCCATAGTGACATACATACAAATTTTTTGGGCACTCGGAATTCCGAATTTCCCAAAAAAGTTTCAAACTTCGAAACATCACTCAAGGAAACCCACTTGAGTTGTGAGCGCACGACTGCTCTCTCTGCCAGGAATGTAGTGACCCGCAGTGACTTGTTTGAAATTGGAGTGGTCAGACGTACTGTTGAAATTGCGTGATTAAATGTCTTGAATTACCTTTTGAGGGGCTCGCGAAAAATTCTTAGCGACACGCGAGGTAGATTTTTAAAAGATTTAGCCAATTTTGGCACGCACCCTTAAAAAGGTTCGCCATCCCTGGTATAAATTAACCAAGTCAATTATTCTCATCATGGCACGTAGCCGAGCTATTTCGAGAAAACACTCCGCATACTAGGGAGATTTAAAATCGGTATTGAACAGAGAGTAACCTACAGCTTTTGCAAATATGGCGTCAAAATCCACTAAGACTAAACCTATGGTGTCTGAAAAAGGATCTCTAAAAAGAACAGTCGATAAAAATGATGCTCATTTGGAGAAACTGTTCTCTCTCTCTCTCCCTCCCTCTCTCCCTCAAGAGATATAGGTCTCACAGTGGTCATGATCCCAGTTCTTTCACACCGTGTGGAAAAGACAGAAGAGGCAATGCATCCCAAAATATTAAACGTTATAAATGAATTCCAAAGCAAGTATACGTCACACATGAATATGCAAATTAAGCACGGAGCAGCAACGTGTTCTACACCCGAGATGAAAAAAATAACAGTTATAATTCCAGATTTTAATGAACGAGAAACAGACAGCGGAATTATGATTCACCATATCCTACAAGAATTACTGAAAGCTAAGTAAATACTGTACTTAATGAGTACTCTGTGTTGAAAACAGTGACGTAACTATCGTACAGCGTCACTCGCAATGTGAGAAAGGTTTTTTTTGGGGGGGGGGGGAGAGCTGTATCAAAGAGGAACCTAATTAATCTAAAAATATACTATTAAACTAGGAGTTTCCTTGTCGATATTTGCAGGACTGAATAATAACGCTAATATTGCACTTCTGGTCGTAAGTTTTGTATTAGAAATTATGCTTAACTACCATTTTCGATTCTGAGCTCAGGAACCCTGATTTCGCTCTCTCTCTTTATATTTTTGCTCTTCGTCTTATTTTTACTGTTCAATGCGTATCCAACTTTCGGGTGCGAACTTCATTCCTTTGACAACTAAGTTGTCCATTGTATTGATCATACTTTCTTAACATTAAGATAATTTTTCCCTCGAACTTATTCTTTCAAAACTTGCTAATTACGTCACCTTTCAGCGTTTAACAGTAAGACTTATGGTGGATTTTTACGATAAGCGAGAATTTTCTTTTGTGTTTATAAAAAAAATAAAACTGGTGTAATCTGCGATTTCTCCTACTATTTTCTGCTTGATAAGTTAAACTGAGAGACTCCTACAGAAAGGAGGGGAAAAATCGTCAGCGAAGAAAGTTATTATTAAGGGTCACACTGAAACTTTCTGTTCCTGAAATGGTGAGTAATGATTCAACGATTTTATTCCAACAAACTCATTTTTAGACAGATTTTTAAGAAATTCTTTCTTAGGCTTTTTCTGTAAGCAGAATAATTAACATCATCATCGGAATTCATATTGCGAGTAAGTTAAGTGCTGGAATAAGTTTTGTGAAATAACTTCAATACCAAAATTATAGAAAGGCTTTTGAATTTACTTTAAAAAAAAAATGATTTACCGCAATGGGCATTTAATACGTATGTTTGATATTATGCAGGAATGACGAGTACCTAGGGGTTACGTGGACTTTCAGGATCATTTATGCGAAAAATACACTTGGAATTTTTTAATTTTCTTTCGACAGTGCAAACTGACACATTTGATGCCCCATTCTCTCTCTCTCTGTTAAATGTTCGTGGAGACTCTTCAGTTCAGAAAGTTTGTTATTTACGTCTACATTCTTTCACGTTAGAAATATTTCAAAAATAACGGAAAGCAATCATTTTTGAGATTATTTGAATTTGCTGGCTCATAGTATCTCGCGACACGGTCAATTCCCGATCTACGCGTATTGACGTGCTCAAATTAGGGCTCGTCATTCCCCCCCCACACTTTTTCGGGGTTTTTTTTTTCGAATTCGAGCAATTTATGGAAATTTAGTTAAATCTGTCGATATCTCTGAGATACTTAATGAAACCGTAGATCAAATATAATATTTTCTAAATGAATGTAACTAAAATATGCTTGGTGTAAAATTGGTCTCGACGATTACACAAGTTGTCTGTCCAATATAGTATCAAGTTTCGAGCCTATAGGATTCCCATAATGTTTTTTTACACGAACTTTCTAAAGTATGTGCTATCTTGGTTTCTGCCAACGAGAGACACGCTGCCAGCAGCCACGTGCAGTCGTCGAGAAGAAGTGGAGAAACACAGTGAGTGGGCGGAGATGCAAACCGTACGTCACTGCTGTCCCCCTCCTCTTTTCGACGCCATTTTGTGAGGGGTACTACTCTCTGGAATTTTACCAAAGGTTCCTATAACAAAGAAAACAAGTAGATAAAACAGTGGTAAAATTCCCAGGCCATTGTTCTTAAATTTGGACTTCAGATAGCCAGCTATATTTTCACCCCACAAGGGTTCTTTCAGTATGTAAAACTTCTTTCAAAAATACAGTAAACTCATTTATCCATCGATGCTACTAAACAAAATCAGATTACATTGTATAATACAACTAGAAGTTATCAAAGCCATTATAAGAAATGACTTCGATGAAAAAGAAGTCATTATAAGAAATCATTTCTTAGGTTACAATTACGTTGCAAAAATGGGTTGTCGCTCAAAAACAATATTCTAAGAAATGCTGTTTTAAAAGATATCCTATTCACTCATTTTAGAAAAAATAATTGTAGGAATTTATATGTGCCAAGTCTAGTAATATTTTTTATTATAATTGTTTAGAAAAGAATGGTTTCAAAATTAAGCGGAAAAAATGTAGGAGCATATCTACAGTTAAAAAAATTCTATACAATTCTCTCAAAATTCTCTATTTTGAGATATTAATCATAAGTTAAAAATAAAATGAAACAAATCTCTTATCGCGTGACGTATCATTATAGAACTGTTCTTAATGGTTGCAGCAGATTTCTCAAATGCGATTTCTCAGTTCATCTGGTGTGGTAATACTCATAGAATAAAACCATGGACTTCATGTGACCCCACACAAAATAATCTAAGGGTGTAAACTCGGGTGATCGTGGTGGCCGTTATACAGGGGCTTTCAGACCAATCCATTGGTAATTGCACTTCTTATTTAAAAAAATCAAAAACGTCACGGAGAAGTGAACTGTGTGCATCAACCACATTTTCTGGTGAGGATAGCATAGTTTTTTTTTTTTTTTCCCCTACCGGAAATTCGGGTTTTACGTCCAGCAAATCGACAAAAGAACACGACAAAAGGAACACTTAGAGAAATTATATATACGGCGCAATGTGGTCAAAATCACTTATGTGCCTTAAACCCTACAGCAGACAATACAATTAACCACATTCTCTGCTGTTTTCAAGGGGTATATCTTCCAATATTTTTAGACCAAATTTTTCTCCGAAAACGTTGGTATGCCATTGGTTTTTTACCAACAAGGATCAATAAGATTGTCCTCAAGACTCAGATTGTATACGCCATCCTCAAACTATTGAAGCGAAATTGGATTGAAACGTTAAAGGAAAAGGTATGTTGATAATGAATACTGACATCATATGTGGATTTCCTTCGGCCCAGATATAATTGTTTCGACAGTTGAGATTTCAATTTCTTGTAAAGCATGATTTATCTGTAACCAAAACATGGCCACCAAGCTGATGATCACGTGTACATTGCAAAATGAGCATCTGACAAAGTGGCTGCTTGTACAGGCATACTATAAAAGGGACACAATTACTGTTCATGTAATGTCCTCCATTCCTCTTGCAGATGAAACATTTACACGGTCTAATAACCTTCTGGAATCAAACAACACTTGACACGATGTATTTTCTCTGCAGCATTTGCACTTGTCGGAATCTTCTACCACGTCTACTCATAATGGAATCAGCATTCTTGTTCTTCTGCACAGCAGTGAATGGTTTACGATTTGGTAATCGCAGAGTCGAAATTTTTCAGCGTTTCTGCAACGGAGTCACAGAATTTTTATGAGCCGCACCATAAATTAAAATCATATCATTGAACTCGACAAAATTAAAATCGTATCATTTAACTCGACAAAAGTAAACGGATTTGTAGCGTCTCACATAATTTCAGTTTAACAAATGCTGCTCTCTCAACCCCTCACTGGTTACAACAGTAATTGGTATGATTTAAGCAGTGGAACAACATTATTCGTGTCGGTGATTTCAAACAGTACAAGATATGCGTACAGAAGTATGTATAACTTGTACTGTTTAAAATCTGTTTTATACATTTTATGGCATAAATTTCAGCATAAAAATATTTTGCCGTTTTACACGGTTTTGTTACTTATTATTGATGTTTAATATTTCGGAAAAAAGCTTATGAGACACGTGTGTATAGAAACCTTTTTTTTTTTTTTCTTTTTCTTTTTATGAAATAGAAAATGTAAATATATGCCCCTATATTTGTTCCGCGCAATTTCGAAACACCCTGTATAGCATAACAAAATTTCTGTTTCCAGGAAACTACTGTTCTATAATTGTACTGAATTCTAAACTACCTATATCAATCGAGATGAACTTCCTAAGTAAAATTATCCTTGTCTGCTTCATTTTGCTGCTTCCTGAACATTGCATTTTTGTATTATTAATATTGTGGTTGGTAGCAATCATAAAGAGCTTAATTTGTACGTTGAAGATGCTGTTTGAAGAAATATTTGTGCGCATTTAAATGCTCAAGAAGTTTCCCAATGTATGTCAAGGTAACCGAATATAAAAATTAACGATGATAATAATGCCTGATCATTTTATATATTAGAATAATGTAGTTCCAAAATGTCATTTAAAGAGGATGCCGTAAACAAGATCATAGTTATATGAAGCTGATTTTGGTTGTCACACATTTCAACTAAATATTGCTTTTTGGACATTTAATATGAAACATCAGAGCTGCTTAATCATTATTTTAAAAACTAATATAGATTCACGTGATATATTAAACTACAAGATTTCTGGAACCGGTCGTTTGATTTACAAAACAATATTGCCCTTTTCCAAAAAGAAAATCTGATCAACGCTGGCTTCATGACACTGACGAATGACACAACAGGTCATTCTTCAATGAAAGAATGACCTGTTCCAGTCATTCTTCCATTAAATTACCATGCTTTATAGTTAAAAAAATAAATTTGAACCTCGGGAACTAATTGATAGTTATAACATGTTCCAGAAAATGTTGTTTAAAGTTCCAGGTATTCCAAAAAAAAAAACAGCAAGCTACAGCTGGCTTTAAACGTTTCGTCTCAGATTTTAAGCAGAAGTTCCACGCTATATGCAAACAACTCTGCCGAAACATCATGACACAGATAAAATTTTTGGCCATAAAAGATTCTTTTATGGCCAAAAAATTCATCTTAACAGCTAAAATTGCATCTGCTGTTGAGGACCATCTTGTAGAACAATTTTTTTTTAATGTTACGTTTCCTTTTGCAGTTCCTTGCATTAAAATATTCCATCTCTTTGAAAAAGAGAAAAATTCAAATAAATTTTGAATAAAATCGAAGAAATTGAGTGCTTTTGGACAAGCTTCTGCAGCAGAATTTCCCACTAAATTTAGGCTATGAGCCTCATAAAGGACATAAAATGCAGTTTTACTATGGCTCTTAATCATCGCTTGTAACCCGTTGTATATCCCGGACATGTTGGCTACATTGTCGTAAGATTGTCCTCGACAGTTTTGGATATCTAAACCATATTCCGTTAATTTTCAAGTTATAATATTTTCTAAGTAGCTAGCATCATGCTTTTCAGTATGAAGGAAAGACAAGTAACGTTCCTGAATTTTATTTTCTTTATCTAAATATCGTATAATAAATAATTGATCTGTGTGACTTATGTCGGGAGTAGAGTCAACAATAAGTGAAAAGTATTTAGCCTGTTTGATTTCATTAATAATTGTATTTCTTATGTTAGCGGCCATTAAATTCGTCCATTAAGAATTCGTCACACGTAGTATTAGAAAGATAATTCACCTGTCCTTTACCACATTTACCATAAGTTTCTAAATGGCGTTTTCAAAAACATATAAAAATTAGCTAAGTATTCTTAGCAACTCATAAAATTTCATGCACTACTATTATGCCCTCGAAATCCCAACCCTAATGAAGCTAACAGTTTCACAGTCGTAACAACTCTTTTTAGAACCTCACGCCAATAATTTGTTTGTTTATCATAACCTTTTATCAACTCTAAATCAATTCTTCCTACACTTTTCAAGCGCTTTACGTACACTCACATATTTTCATTATGTTCTTTAGACTCATCATGCCTTTTTAAAATATCAACAATGTTTCCAGTCATTACATCCGGTAACTAATTTTTTTTTGATTTAACTGAAAACAATTTGCAAATAAAACAGTCTACAGATTTTGTGGTTTCTGAAAATATTAACCACTCTCTTTTTTCTGTGGTATCATTAGCTCTACTTAAATAGAAATGGGATTCGTTTAATTTTCTTGTAATGATTTTTCCATCACAATTAAAATTTCGATTTGAATTTTTAATGTTTCCAAAATTTTGCGGTTTTTCGCGAAGGTAAAACTCATTAAAATCATTTGTGATCGGGTTTGGCCATAAAGCAATATCTTTAGTGTATGTTTTATGTTTGATATTATTTGTATGTATTGCATTCGTATTTTTACCATTATTATCATTGATATTGTTTGTATTAATATTTTGATCATTGTTATCATTGATATTGTTTGTATTAATATTTTGATCATTGTTATCATTAATATTTTTATCATTGTTATTATTAATATTGTAAACAGTTGTGTTGTTGGTATTGTTTTCAATTTGATCAATAATAACACCGGCTGATACTGTAGAGTTGGAAAGTTCATTTTCTATCCTATTTTCTTCTGTTTTGCTGCTGTCATCTTCTCTATTTTTTATTGCTACAAAATCCTATAATGAGGTTTGTTTCTTTTTTTAATTCCGCCTTTCTAATTTTTTGCTTCTTTCTTTTTTGAAACCCAGATTCGTATGTTCTTTTCATCGCCCTAAAATATTATTTTTATATTCGTATATTGTATAATTTATTATTATTTTACTTTATTCATCTAATCGTTTTTCATGATTAAGTAAAATAATATTTGAATGTACAATGTAAAATAGAAATCGAGTATTCTACCCCAATTACAGAAAATAAAATGACAGAAAATTTGTTTAAATTAATTGTACATTATCACGGGAAAGGGCCCGCGCCAAATCATGTGTTAGAATTAGTATAAAATATAAAATAAATATTTTAACAACAAAACAAACAAAATATTAGTATTAATACCTATCTCGAATCTTTATTTATCTTTATTTATTTATTTTTATTTATTAAACAAAGTTTAATTTTTTTATCTTTATTTATTTATTTATTTTTATTTATTAAACAAAGTTTATTTTATTTTATCTTTATTTATTTATTTATTTTTATTTATTAAACAACATCTTTATTTATTAAACGTTTGTAAGTTATACACTTATTGTTAATACACTTGTTGGCACACACTATGTTGATATTAGCGATGAGCCATATGTACTGTCTGTACTGGGGATGACACGGCTCGTTATAGTTGTCAATCCCATTCGGGCCGAAGGACTTCCAGCGGCGAAATCAGTTCGGTAGTAAATGATATCTACTACTTATCAACAATAACCAGAGCAAATGTAACTGAATTTTATTCTTCTAACCGTGTAATGTGATAGATGATTTTAAGATCGACAACTATAATGGCCCGTTTCACGGAGATGGTTTCTGTTTTGAAATAAAAACAATAAAATTCAGTTATACATTTGCTCTGGTTACATTTACTACTGCGCTGATTTCGACGCTGGAAGTCCTTCGGCCCTCGTCAGCAGAATAGGGGGCGGAATGAGACTCTAAGGTCCCGTAGAAAATACATTACGGGATAGGGTCGTTGCATAGGGCTGGTCTGTACACGGTAATGCGCTCTGCCCTGCGCCAAGGTGTTTATATTTCATATGTTGTCATACGCCTGCGTCACACCCGCAATCTAGGGTCCCCAGATATGGGACCGAAATTTAATTTCTGATTTTTTTACTACAAAAATGAGTTTATAGAATATTGATTTGGGGAATTTGGGCCCCCCCCCCTGTTGATGGGGCCCCCCAGGCAATTGCCCTTTTTGCCCATAGGATAACGCGCCGCTGCTGTGGAGCATCTTTGGGATGCTGTGGAAAGGTCCGTTCTAGCTTTGAATCCTCCACTCAGGAATGCGACGGAATTATGGACAGAGCAGCAAGCATGGATGGAAATACTTGTGGAACGCTTTCGTAAATTAGTGGACTCAATGCCTCGCCGTGTGACTGCCTTATCCGGGCGAAAGGTGGGCCTACCCGTTACTAGGTAAGTATCCCATGATTTCTGTCCACTCATTGTACTTGCACTGTGCAGAAGGGCTACATTTTGACTAACTCAGATAACTCTAAGTAGTTGAGGATAGCTATTCTTGTTTTACTTCTGGTTTAATTTAGATGACAAAGGGTTACCGATTTCTGATGAGATTTTACTCTAGTTTAATATGAATTATGTGACATTGTGAAACGTGACGAAAAAGAATGAGTGACACTTCTTTTTCTTTTTTGCTGAATGGATAACATAGTTCTGGTACATTAAACATTCTCTATCTATTATAATATAATCTAATAATATATTCTGCTTTTCAGCAACATCTGAGATGGAACATTTACGATTGTGTCCTATTGATCACTTCTGTGAAGCATGGTGCAAGCAATGGGACCCAGATTATACAGCAGGCATTTGTGTAGGCAAATATCAATCTACGTGTCTTTGCTTAATAGACGAACATGATTTGGAATTGTCCGAAATCTATAAAATTTAAAGGAGTGTAGTTTGACTAGCATTTAGAGTGTGTTTTGGTTATAATTATATAATTAATCTTTAAATTGTTTCGGTCAAAACGTGAATATGTTTTTTTCACAAGCACTGCGCAATATTCTCTCCGTGATATCATCCGAACATCATCCCGTATTCATTGCATGTATTCACAAAGTATTTCTACTCCTTAAAATTATAGCTCCTAATTAAAATTAGGAAAGTTGAATTCTGCACAATATAAAATAAAGTACATAACTTTAAAAATAATTTTATCTGAAAGTATGTAATCGTTAAATTCAATATTATATTTGATTTACATTGTGTTGTACCGCAAAAAAATGAATAAAATAAATTAATTAATACACGTGCGTTAGCAAATAGTAATAATTCGTGCTTCAAGTGTGTATTTAGTAAACTGATGACAAAAAAAACAAAGAAAAGAGGCAATGATTTTTACGTGCGAACCGAAAGCACTTGGTTTCTGCGCATCCTCCACATTGCCCATTCATTCCTCCAATCAGCGCACGGCAAAAATCATAATATCCAGTGCTTCAGCTACAATATTGGTATGTATATAGCTCATGCCAACATTTTCAAATGTGGTTCGCGGACCCCAGTTACACTTACACGAAGAGGTTCGCGAATACTGTTTGAACTTTCTTTTCAATAATTATATAGAAACAATTTCGATGAGCTTGGGATCCACCAAAAATTAATAGCTAAAAAGGAGTCCATATTTCACTGAAGTTTGAGAACCACTGGCCCATGTGATATGTATGGGGGAGGAAAAAGAAAATAGAGAATTTGCGCATATACGAGTATTCTAAGGATGCCTAAAATGGACTGCTATTTTGAATTTTATTGAAATTGTTTTCGAGGCTCCTATGGCAATAAAACAAATTAAAAGCACGTTTAGGAAGTTCAGGAAATTGATTCTTCATTAAAAACCAAATTAAATGACAATTTAATTTAAAAAAAACTCTCCACTCTGCCAAACTAATATAAACGACATACCGAAATGTGTGAGCAAAGGGTTAGATGCAGATATTTATATAAAAGGTATTTCTTTACTTCAGCGTCTTCAAGACATTATAGCAAGTCACTCGTTTCGAGAGGTCACACTTCGAATCCTATCGGAGAAAAGAATTCTTAACAGTCTCTTCAGTGCGGGCTGTCATTGCCCGCAGGCTGAGAAAGTAAGAGTTTTCACAGGGTGCCAGTCAGATTAAGCTGCCTAGGACAACACCTTTCTTGAGAGTGGCAAAAAGTAGAACCAAAGAAAGAAAATGGTCAAAACTGAAAAAAAAAAAAAAGTGAATAAAATGACAAAGATGTCTTTAAAATTTTATACGAGAAATTTCAAAAATTAGTACAAGAATGTTATTAGAAATTAATGCCAACGAGATTTTACTTTTAATAGATATGCAAACAAGAAAATTCAGCCACCTGCTTCATGAAAAGGATCCGGTGATTATTCATATTTTCGTCCCTGAAAATGGCCCCCAGTATGCATTGGTTTCTAGCTTCCATATTAACACGACCTTAGGTGTATCTCGATCAAAGAACTGTTAATTTTTTTTTGCATTATTAACAGATTTTAGGTCTTATTGTATTTACACAGTTTGAATTTTAAAGGTATAAACAGTAAATTTTCAAACCTTGGGTAGATATATAATAATGATTTAGATAGTTCTTTATTGATGAATGCATCCATACGAAGAGCCTCATCATGAACAAATTAATTTCAAGATATGTACTCACACATCATTGAAAATAATTTAAAACCTACTTTCTCAAATCTGGAAAGGTTGTTGCATTTATCTGAAAGTGCCCATCAGAAATGTTTATCTGAAGAACCTTTTCGGTGCTTACACAGAGCAGAAATAAATTTAGATCTAATAGGTCGTTTAAATATGTTCTGTAACACTATTCAGTAACTTTTTTTCTTTTTTTTTTTAAACCTTTGGCAAATGCGTAAGTGTCTATTAGCTCCAGTGAGGGACTTTTCGTGAAATTTTATATTTGGCACTTTCAAAAAAAATCTCGAACCATTCCAGATTTCATTACAATCAAAAATCTGATTTATTATTATCATTGTATATCTCGGAATCTAACATGTTTTCATTAAACTTCAATAAGCATCTATTACAAGTTAAACATATTCATAACAGCCGGTTAAGCAAATATTGCAATTAAACCATAACCACACTCTTAAGTTACAAAATAATGCTTTTGCCTTTATTTATTTTTTTTTTTGGGGGGAGGGATCAGCGCTAAGTAAGTACCTTTATTGAGAGAGAGAAAATAGGAATTTTTTCTGACAATTAGGTTTTATCGTAGTAACGTGAGATCCAAGAGTGAACCAAGCTGCGCTTTTAACAAAGGAGCTCTGGTAATTCTGAATGGCATGATCATGGGAGCTATAAACATCCTTGGATAATCTGCAGACCCTTCTGTGAATGACATCGAAGTACGAAATTCTCTCGGATAAGGATTATTATAAGAAGGATATCTTTCAACTTGATAATTATCATCATATGAGTAAGGATCGGCAAGTTCTGAGTCGCGGTCGTCCATCATTCTTTGATTCCTATAAGGACTTCTTGCGATCCTTTTCATCAGTGATTCAGAGTTTGCCATTTTCGATTTCGAAAATGGCAATGAAAATGGCAATGCTAAAGTTGAACGCCGCTTTAGCAAGTGTTCTTCAAGATAAGGAAACAAAGGAAGAAATTCGTTACGACTTCTGCTTTTATCGACTTCAGATCTAAACTCTCTGGCCTTCACTTGATTTAGAGCTGTAGAAAAAAAAAAAATTAAACAACATGAATGTACAACTGGCTTTACGATTACTTTGTTTTTTCACTGCCTTACCAAAATATTGAAGAGTCCGACATCTTGATATGTGAGCACCTCCCGCCAAATATAACTGGAATAATTCGTCCGTTGGTGATGTCATCATGTCTTATGACCGGAAAAGCAGGCGAATTTTCTATCGAATTCATAGAAAAGAATGTTAGTTGGTGTCCATAAGGTGTCATGGTGCTATCATATTAAATGTCATCCCTAATAAACCCCGACATTCTAGTGTTCCTGTGATAACTGGAACGTCGTGCCCGTAATAACCATTTTACTGGAGGTATTGCTTCAAATAGAAAGCGCTTAGAGATTCTCTGGTATACCAAGGTATTATTAGAGACCTCGTCCTTCCGGAATTTTTGATGCACCACAGTAATAGAATGATGCCGGACGGCAGTATGATTGTGCTTTGAATAATAAATATCACTTTATTAGGCACTGATCAAAAGAAGTTAAACTGTCAGGGAAGGGTGACCTCTCCTGGATCACATTTTGAGAGGAGCTTACATTAAAATTAATATTACAAAAGAATAAATAACACTACGTTACAAGACCGGATATATGTGGCCACTTCCATAGCTCCTACACCACCGGATGTGAATCTAGTTGAGAATACATTGAATCAAAAGAAAGGACCACCAGCGACTGACATCGGCTGATAACGAACATTGAGAAACCTTAAATATGTATTTGTCACATTCCGTTTCGTTACGCATGAGAGCCACGTCATTGTAATTCGAGATATCACTTAAGCGGGCGGCCTGGCTTACAAATTGAGTTGATATTACTTAGGATCAGAGCCGAATTTGTCGCTAGGCAAATTAAGCATTTTTCCTGAGGAAGAGAAATTGTAGCGCATAACACAGGGATGCCTATGCTCCTGTCCTCCCAATTATGTGTAAATAAGGAGATCGAATCTCTTATGGTGAAATACCATAAGGGAAGAGGTGAGCACGATTACTGTTCGCCGCTAAATGAGGGCCAATTCTCTATGAACTTTATTCTCTGATATTTTGGTAAGGCGGTGTGTAATGAAATGACACTATCGTTGGAAATTTAGAATGCCTAGATAATATTTTATTAGATGATTTGTAATTTTGAAAAAAAAAAAAAACATCAAATCCATATGTGCTATTATCCCTTTGGTGCCATACTCTTCTACACAGCGCCCGCGATCCATGTTCAAAGTGCTCAGACTAACTAGGGAATTTATATTGGCTTCAGCTATGCGTTTTCTGTTGCCTTCTGCACCCGTGTGTATTTATTCCACTGCGTGTCACATGCTGAGTTGTATGTTGTTCGGCTGATAAAACTCTGGGATAACTCACTAAGGAACCCTGCCCTCTTCGCTTGGGATCATCAAACGCAGCCCTGATTGAAAGGGTCTTAACTCTACTACAGGAGCTAAACCCAGACCGCTTTAAACGAAAAACAAGTAGCGAAATCACTGTACTCTCACTAAGCATGCTAATTTTATAATTCTGTTATGTTCTTAAGGTTTCTTCCATCGAGATTATATCCTCGATGGAAGATCTAGAGAGTGAGTTACTCCATAGCTTTCAATCTGAGCAATGTTTGAGTCGACCCGTGAACGCACTTATGCAGACAATACTTGATAAAAGCAATATGAATTGGAGCTGCAGTAGTTGAGATGACAGAAACGACTAACCATCAACACACGTTAAATGGGCTGGCTGTTTCAGGTTTCTTGTGATGAGTCTTAGTTTTAATCTCATTTTGTGAGATGTCAGTGATGTTTAAACCTCTAGCACAAGCAGCTTGATGCCGATGCTCGAAATATAATGCTCAGCATTGAAAAAGGAATTCCTAATGGAAGATTTTTCCAGCAGCCATTTGAACAAATCAATAGTTACTTACCACAAAATTTATTAATGGATGAATTTAAAAATGTCAGGTTCGACAATATCAATCAATTTACATTGTCGAACATGAAACTGTTTTTACAATTGAAGAGTATTAAGATAATGAGTATCCTCATATAGAGTTTAAATACCATTTGTTAGAAAGGAAACAAAACAGAAAAAGTACATAGTATATAAAGCCCAATATATGCATATATAAAATCTTTTTTTTTTATTAAAAACACATTTTAAGAAACCATTAACATATTCGTCAGGTTTGTTTTTGTAACGATTCCATGAATTATTTTATTATTTTTAAATTTCGTTTGTTCCCTTCAACACCCATGACATTCTTTGTGGAACAGAACACACCGGGTCCACTAACTTTTCTGCCCAGTGGTTGCAGCAATCTTTTACCACCATCATGACTGCTTGGAAATCTTTATTAAATATGTTTCAGAAATCAATAAAACTAATCTATTGAAGCTAATACAGCAGTTGATAACATCTGCCATTACATTTAAAAATTCGTATTCGAAAACGTGTTGTTTCTGAAAGTGAAGTCGTCTGTATTTAATTGGAAGTTCAGAACTCTTAGAATTCTTTAAGGAAGTCTGGACTGTGTTTATTTTTTGACACGAATTCAGTGAATTGTGAACAAACTCCAACGATTTCACAAATTATTCACTCAAGTTAAGCTAACATTCGTGTAGCTCAGCCATGGGCAAATGTTCTACATTGTCGAACATGAAAAGGAATTCCTAATGGAAGATTTTTCCAGCAGCCGTTGAACAAATCAGTAGTCACTTACCACAAAATGGACAGTACAGTTGGTATAATCACTCCCTTCCTCACACTGGGTGAAAAAGATCGAATTCCGTCAGTGATGCAAAAGAATTTTTTTTTTTTTTTTGTCGCCACCAAATATGGAGGATGCGGAAAGGTATTCAGGGAATGACTACCGCATATCCCCGGAGCAATATGGCCTTAGTTGCTAATGCTCCTAAAAACCAAATAACAACAACTAATTCAGCTCTTAGAGTCGCACTAGGGACAGTCTAGTTTGTAGATTTTATACCTCGTCTGTGTAGTACATTACAAGAAATGGTCCATGTTACTTCTATGGGAATGGGCGGGAAGAGCAACAGAACGAACCAAATATCGGCGAGACAATTGTTACTTATCAATTCTGCTGCATATTGATCGCGAGCACACTTTTGTTTCTCCCTCCCCGACATCCTTTTTATTCCTACATTTAAGATAATATAAGTTTCTTACGTGATTTTACAACAGTGGTCCTTTTGAGCAGAAGCTAAGAGCATGTTCGAATCAGTCAGCATATAGGAGAAAAAATAAGTTTAATGCCGTCTACATGCATTCCGCTTGGGATTTGATTAAATAAATCTTCGCATACGAGGAGTGTTAGTTGACTGACGGCACCAGGAGTTTGTCCCATCTCCACGTACGAGGACTCAAAAAAACTCAACTATTATATTAGGGCCACCCATTATTTCTAATATATGCCCATATATATATTTTGTCTGTAAACTGCGTGTGTTCTCTGGTTGATTTGCCTGTTTGCTGGACGAAAAAACCCCAGATTCTGGGGAAAAGACCTTGCTATCTACGCCTCAGACCGACTAACTCAACCACGGAGTGAAAAAAGCCCATTAAAGTTCCTCGCGTCATCGATGGGATTCGAACCCGAGCCTTTTCCACCCGGTGTGGGGAGGAAGGTGATGATACCACTGTGTTACTAGCGCAGACGTATACGTGGACTGCCAGAAAAGTTATGCCTCCAAAATTTTAAAGAAATTCTTTAAGGAATTTCCATTTTTATTGAGATAGCTTTCTGCCACACATGGCCGAGTGGTCAGAAGCAACAGTGCAGTAGCACTGTTGAACCACAGACCGTGGTTCAAGCTCGCATGCCCGCTTTATTTTATTTTATTATTTTTAGAAGCATTAACGACTAACGCCATATTACTCCGTGTATATTGTCTGTAAATTGCGTGTGCTCTGTGGTTGATTTTCTGTTTGCTGAACGAAAATCTGGAAATCAGCATTTCCAGGAGAAAAAAACCATGCTTCCCTCGCCTGAGAGACCGACTAACTCAGCCACGTTGTGAAAAAGGCCCATAAAAGTTTCTCATATCATTGACGGGACTCGAACTCAGGTCTTTTCCATCCAGTGTGAGGAGGACGGTGATTCTACCAACTGTACTACACCATGAGGGTCACATGACTGCTAAATACGATTAACACTCTCTTTCATGATTTATTGTAAATTCTTCTAACTGTGCCGAAATCCTTCTGGTCGTGCCAAAGTTTAAAAAGAACTCGGACGCATTTACCATCGTTTCTGTTTTCGACATAATGAACATCTCCATAAGCATTCAGTCCAAAAAGCGGTGATTCATTGATCAGTTTAGATCAGCTCATTAATTTTTATTTTATTTATTTATTATTATTTTTTTTTTTTTGTCACACAAAGAAAGATAGAAAAACGGAAAAATCAACGATGGCTGTTGCAAGTGCCCCTGTATGAGGCTTATGGTTCCGATCCATTTTACTCTTCCCGATATGCTTTTTCTAAACTGATCACTTCTCTATCGAATCTTCGCCGGTGGCACAGTGGTTATAATTATTTCCCCATATCGGATAGAAAAGGCCCAGGTGCGAATCCCATCAGTGACGCGAGAAAATTTTATGGGCTTTTTTTTCACCCCATCGCCGAGTTAGTCGGTCTCAGGCAAGGATAGAAATCCCCCCCAGCTTTCCCGGTAACTCATGTTTTTCGTCAAGCAAAACAGGCACACCGACCAGAGAGCATACGCAGTTTACAGATATAATACACACGAGTAGATGAAGTCATTTTCAGGTGGTCCTAATATAACAGTTATTATTATTTTTTTTTGTTGTTTGTTTGTTGTTGTTTTCTTGTGCATATATCGATAAGCGTATCACGAAAAAAATTCTTTAAGCGACTGTTATATCTCTCTTCCTAAAACCATCCGTAGAAAAAATTCAATAAGATATTTGTGGTTTAGTGCGCATTTTGATGTTGGTGGTGGCCATTTTGTTATGAATATAATGTAAATGGTATTAAAGATCGTTAGTAGATTATTAAGTAAATAAATACGGTAATAAATAAATGATCTTTACTGATACCAGTAATCAAAGATATATTATTTGGTAAGATAAACTTTGCCAATAATATACCTTATTATCATGTTTATATTCACACATTGGTGAGAGAGTTTGTACACTTACCATTTGTTAATAAAAACGAAATTGTGATCAAGTAACTGATGCGTGTTGTTTCAATATGCAGTTATGGATGGAATAATGCGATTTGATCGTGCGCTACTCATTTCGAATTTCGTTGGTGTCCAACACGTATGAATAACGTATCGTGAGCCAGGGGCACAGAAACAACGTATCAGTGTTTGTCGTGCAGAGTAACTAACATAACAGAAACAACCATTCACAGAGGGAGGTAGTAGAAGTCCAGAATCACCCGACTAAATGTGATATCCCCATTTTCGAGACAGCGGGAGTATCTCCGAAGAGTGCAACGTTCAGCATTGGTAAAAATATCCATAGACGACCGATATCTGACACTAATTTGAGGGTTTAGTGTCAGACAACATTAACTACAAAATCATTTTGTAGTAAACGTTTTCGTAATTAACCAAGGAAAAGTCATTTGACATTCTCTTACTTTACCGGAAATGTGCTTATATCCCAAGATAACTTGTAAACTACTAGAGAAATACCTTTCTATGACATGATATGAATGGTTATTTCTATAAAGTTAAAGTTGTCTCAAAACAAAAATGCAATTTTGTAGTTAAGGTTGTCCTCGAACTAAGCCATCGAATTATCAGACAACATAGGAAGATAACAGCAACTCTCTTCCTTATCTAGCCACCTCAGGACGAAATATTTCTCGCCGAATTGTATTTTACAGGTTGTGGGACAGGGGTGTTCATAGGCATGCAAGACGGCGTACTGTTTTTTCTTCCTCATCTTGCAGAAAAGAGAACAGGCCTTTTCAATTAGCATTAGTAGAGGCATTTGATGCAAGAAAGCAAGCTTATGCAGCATCAGCCAAAAAAAAAAAAAAAAAAAACCCACTTCCCCTTCACCCCTCTGTTCGTTCAAAATACCTGTCCAGCTGAGCCTTAACCTTATTTAGGCTATCAAATTCCACTACATGGGATGGAAGTCTGTTCCACCAACCAACCACCCGCTGGCTAAAGGCAAATTTCCGCACGTCTATCCTACATCCGTCTTTCCTCAATTTGAATTTATGCCCTCTCAGGTGATTATTCTGAGCTAGAGGAAGAATCCCATCAGCATTGAGCATGCTCAAACCATTCAAGGCTTTATACACCTCTACCAGATCACCCCGCTGGTGCCTAGTCTCCAGACTCTGTAATTTTCAAAACTTAAGCCTTTCTTCGTAAGAGCACCCCTTTGTTCCATTCACTAATCTTGTTGCCCTTCTCTGTACTCGTTCCAGCAGCTCTACATCCTTCTTGAAATGAGGCCTCCAGACCTGTATACAGTACTCTAGGTGTGGCCTGACCATTGCCTTATACAATGGAATAATCACCTCCTTATCCCTGCTGGAAAAATTCCTGTATATCATTGACAATACTCTATGAGCTACTCTTGCAGCCCGTCTGCACTGCTCAGAGAACTTCATATTTGCCTGCACAACTACTCCCAAGTCCCTTTCATTCTCTACCACTGTCAGTGTAGTACCACAGAGTTGATACGTTGCTCTGGGGTTGCTGTTTCCCATGTGTAGTACTTTACATTTGTCAATGTTAAACTTCATTTGCCACCTCTCAGCCCATCTGCTCAACCTTTCCAGATCCTGTTGCAGCAGCATAGTGTCAGTAGTGTCCTTGACAACCCTGCCAACCTTTATATCGTCTGCAAACTTGGACATTAAGCTTGATATACCATCATCAATATAATTTATAAATACAGAAAACAATAATGGACCCAACACTGAGCCCTGAGGGACTCCACTAATAACATTAGTCCACGATGAGCAGTGTCCATTGATTACCACTCTCTGTCTTCTCCCCCTCAACCACCCTTTATCCATAGCAGCAATTTGCCTCCAATGTCACACTGCTCAAATTTGTGTAGCAGTCTTCCATGTGCAACGGTATCAAAAGCCTTTCTAAGATCCAAGTATATAATATCAAAGCTATTCCCTGCATCCAGTTCTTTTGTGACTGCATCATAATATCCAATCAAATTGGTCAGGCAAGACTTCCCCTTAACAAAACGTTGCTGTGTCCGAGCTATAACTGAATTCTTGTCTAGATGATCCTGCAGTGCTTCTTTAACCAGTGCCTCCATTAATTTTCCTGGAACAGAAGTTAAGCTCACATGTCTATAATTACTTGTGTCAGCCTTTGATCCTCCTTTGTGAATTGGGGTCACATTTGCACATTTCCAGTCTATGGGTACCTCCCCTGAGTCCAAGGAAGCTCTCATAATTATGGCTAAGGGTTTGCTTACTTCCTTTGCTGCCTCCTTTAATATAACTGGATAGATCCCATCCACCCCGGGTGCCTTTCTTGTGTTTATCTTCAACAGTTTCTCCTCCACTTTACTCCCAGTTATTTCAAGATTCTAGTTGAATACACCTCTGGCATTCCCCTCGCTGAATAACTCCTCATGTGTGAATGTCGATGCAAAATATTCATTTAGTTTGTTAGCTACCTGAGCAGGGTCATCAACAGTTGACCCATCGATCTCAAGTGGACCAATCTGATTCATCCCCTTCCTTCTAGAGTTTACTTAAGTAAAGAACTCTTTGCTGTTTTTCTTTGCATCCCTTGCCAAGGATTTCTCATAATCTGCCTTCGCCTGCCTAACCTCCTTTGTAACTTGGTTGCATATCAACTTGTATCTATCATAGGCTTCTGTGTCATGTGTTAATTTGTAAGTATCCCATGCATTTTTCTTCTCTGCCATATGCCTCATTAGTTCATCTGACATCCATTTTGGCCTAAACCTTGAACAATATTTCTTAGTTGGTATGTAAAGCCTAGTAGCTTCCAAGATTAATTCTTTGAATGCTTCCCATTTTGAATTTGCTGTTGGTAACATCATCAGTTGGTCCCACTGTATAGAATTTAAATACTGTCTCAGTCCATCGTAGTCGCCTTTACGAAAGCAATAACCCTTCCCTTTACCCCTAATGGTAGTTACCTCTTTGAGTAAATCCCACTTCAGCACACTGTGATCACTGCCACCTAGTGGTTCATTTATCTGCAGATTCTTAATGCATGAAGAATCACTGCTGATAATCAAATCAAGAGTATTACTCCCTCTAGTTGCCTCCCGAACATGCTGATGTAGAAAACAATCATCCAATAAATCCACAAAAGCTATGCTAGTGTGTGAGTGACCAGCCCCCAAATTCCAGTCAATATCTGGGAAATTAAAATCTCCCATTATAAGACTCTCTGATTTACTGGTCCACTCTATTTCCCTGTACAGTTTCTTATTATACTCATCAGAGTCATTAGGCCTATAGCACATTCCTACTCTCAATTTTGATCTCCCAATGCTTATGTCACACCAAACTGACTCAACCCTGCACTGTCCAGCGATGTCGACTGGCTTCACTTCCTTGGTTTTTATGTGTTTCTTAACTAATAGCATAACCCCCCCCCCCTTCCTATCCTGTCTATCCTTTCTGTAGACGTTGTACTCCCCAAATTGCAGTTCTGCATCCCTTATATCTGTGTGACACCACGTCTCTGATATCCCAACAATATCTGAATTCGATGTTTTGAACAATACCTCAAATTCATCAAATTTATTTACTAAACTCCTAGCATTGGTGTACACGCAAGTATACCTGCACCTGTTTCTATTCTTAGCTACCCTAACACAACCCATGTGTTTACTTGTACCGCAATGGCTCCCAGCAGTCTCTGAAATATCATGCATCTTGTTTTTCAGGCTTCTGCTCATTCTAATAGAAGCAGTGCAAGAATCTCTTTCACCTCTGCCAGTGGCTACTGTCAATCTATTGGTCTTTGTCTCCCCCCAAGCTAGCAGTTTTCCGACCCACCTAACACTGCCTCGATAGCATCAGCAAATATTCTTGCACCCTTTCTATTTAAGTGTATCCCATCCCTGTAGAAGCAATCTCTCCTGTTAACAAGTACAGTCCAGGCTGAAAAAAATTCTACCCCTTGAGCCTTGCACAGTCTTTCTAGGGCCGAATTGATCGACAAGGCTCTCATCATATACTTCCTCCTATCGTGTCTGGGCAGAATTGCAGACACTTTCAAATTCAACCACTTTCAAATTCAACCACTCTCAAATGCAGACACTTTCAAATTAATGTCGTATTGTTGGGTGAATTGGACTCGAGACCCGAAACTGCATTGGAGCAATGTAATGCTGATTTCACGAACATCACATTCGTCCAATTTTCCACAGAAGATATATTATGGTTTGGATAAGTAAAATGTATAACATGGAAGAAACTGCATATCTTCAAGAGAGGAACTGTAAACGTTTGGAAGTACACCACCATTATACCAAAAGTCATAGAATACTTGTAATTATGAACAGAAGATGTTTATTCAAAGAACTTAATAATACGTTGACTCGTTTTGGCTGTAATGGCTGCTTCAATGGATCGTGAAAGATTTTCTAAT
Source organism: Mastigoproctus giganteus (assembly GCF_048544385.1). Taxonomy (NCBI): domain Eukaryota; kingdom Metazoa; phylum Arthropoda; class Arachnida; order Uropygi; family Thelyphonidae; genus Mastigoproctus; species Mastigoproctus giganteus. The sequence goes on from NC_143577.1 coordinate 163,940,810, forward strand.
TTCTGGTAGAAAGCTGATGGTATTATGCTTTGCTCCTTTACAGTATTCGTGAACTGCATTAATGAAGAAAGCCATATTAGCCTAATTTTGCGTTCCAGTTCACCCGGAAGATGCTCCGTTGGGTTCAATTCGGGCTCTGTGTGCTGGCCCCTGATGTTTCGATGTTACTCATATTCTTTTCAAACTTCACGTTCATTTATTCCTCGCTCTGGGACATTTAGCGTTGTCGTGTTGGAAGGTGCAACAACATCTTCCATAAAATTTGCACAATGTATGGCGGCCTGACATCAGTGTAGAACGTAGCCAGTGAATTTACTCCATAAAACGAGAAACGTCCCAAAATTATAACACCTCTTCCACCCGAACTTCACAAATGAGACAACACACCCAGATAGTAGTCACCAGGCATCCTCCATACCGAAGTACATCCATCAGACTTGTAGAGCGTTAGCACGATTCGTCTCTCCACAGGACTGGTTTCTATTAATAACAAATGTTCGGTGCACATCTGTTTTTGTTTTAAAAAAGCTTGTAATCCGCAGCTCTTCCGTAAAAATGCCTGGCATGTAGCCCTCTACGTCTCGTGGAAGCACTGTAGGTTTTACTATAGCTGCTTTTAGTTCCAAATTCAGATTCTTTAAGATCTGATGGTTCTTTATCGTTTCTTGGGATCAGTGTCTTTTGCATTTCAATTTCTCAATGAAGTGGTAAAAAACGCAGTCTAAATGACCACCGCGGAAATAAGTTCATTTTACGTCCGAGGCAGCTATTCTGAAGTGTGTTTTCCCCCTTCTATCCAAAGAACTGTTTTATATGAATTTGCACGATTGAATTTTTTACTTCTTGCGGGGGATGCAAAGATTCCACCGGAGGCATATGCCTTGGTCTCGATGCCTTCGTTGAACCCTGATATCTGCATCGACAAGGTTAATTTCAGAAGGGTGGAACAATTGAATCATGAAGTGGCTGTAATTTTATTTTATTGTGTGTGTTAACTGATCTGGTTATCAGCAGTGATTGTTCATGCATTAAGAATTTGCAGATAAAGGAACTGCTGGGTGGCAGTGATCACAATGTACTGATGTGATATTTACTTAAAGATATTACTGTCACCAGGGGTAAAGGGAAAGGTTTTTGCTTTCGTAAAGGTGACAACAGTGGTCTTAGACAGTTTTTAAATTCTATACAGTGGGACCAACTGATGATGTTATCAACATCAAATTCTAAATGGGAAGCATTCAAGGACTTAATCTTGGAGGCTGCTAGGCTTTTCATACTGATAAAGAAATACTCTTCATGGTTTAGACCTAAACGGATGTCAGATGAACTAATGAGACTCGTGGCAGAGAAGCAAAATATATGGGATACATATAAATGCGGTACTGGGGTACCAGGTTCTTTCTTCTTCTTCTCTTCTTCTTTGGTCCTTAGCTGGCAGCTGGGGGAGGCGTTTGGCCACGCAACCAGTATGCTGCTGTAGGTGCCGCAGGGTTTCGGACTTGCTCTGTGATGTTCTTTCATACCTTACGATCCATGGCTTCAGTCCTGGCCTGGTTAAGGTCGAGACGTCGGCTCTTCAAGTCATCTTCCACTTGCTTGGCCCACGTTTTCCTAGGCGCGGTCCGTTGGATGCTCCATTGGGTGGGTCGTTGTCTCCAAAGGAGTGTGGATGGTATTCTGTTCGTGCCCATTCTACATACGTGGCCAAACCATCTGAGCCTTCGCTTCTGGATTTGGTCGGCAATGGTTGGTTGCTGTTGGCATCTGGCGCGGATGGTATCATTAGTGATGCGGTCGCGAAGAGAGATGCCCAAGATCTGCCGCAGGCATCGCATTTGGAATACCTCAAGTTTGTTCAAATCTAACTTGAGACAAATCCATGTTTCCGATCCGTAAAGAAGAATGGGCAGGATCAAAGTCCGGAAGAGTCGGATTTTAGTCTTTGTGGAAATGTTGGTCCTCTTCCACAGACACCATTTGAGCGAGGCGAACGCAGTGGCCGCCTGTCCAATTCTGCTGTGGATTTCCATGGTGGATGCAACTTTCTTCTCCTGGACCAGCGACCCAAGGTATTTAAAGTCCTGCACTTGCTCGATCTGGACGCCTTCGAGATAGATGGTGGCTTGCGACCCATCTGTTGTCAGGGCCTTTGTCTTACCAGCATTGATCTTCAAACCGTATGGCCGGGCAATGCGGGCAATGTCGTAGAGGATGTCCGTGGCTTCAGCGTCGTTACCGGCAAGGATAGCACTATCATCAGCAAACATCAGGTCAGTCACATAGTGATCCTTGTCATATTGTATGCCCTGTCTGTTTCTGAATGCTTGCCTCATAATGGCGTCGACCACGATGTTGAAAAGCAACGGGGAGGCTACATCCCCTTGGCGGACTCCAGTTTGGATGGTAAATTCCTCAGATAAATCGTTCTGGATGCGCACCTGGCTGGTTAAACCGTTGTATGCAGTTTGGAGGAGTGTGATGACTTTTCGAGGTACATGTTCAACCTCTAGTAGTTTCCATAAGCCAGGCCGGTGGACACAGTCGAAAGCAGACTTAAAGTCAATGAAAGCAATGACGGTTCGCTGTCCACACCGGATCCTCTCCTCCATCAGCTGACGAATGGCAAAGATTTCATCACAGCATCCTCGCCCGGGTCTAATAACCAGGTTATATAAATGGGAACAGGACGCAAAAAAAAATTTTTGATATCATATACTTGGATTTCAAGAAAGCTTTTGATACTGTTGCACATGGAAGACTACTGTACAAATCGGAGCGGTATGGCATTAAAGGCAAGTTACTGCAATCGATAAAGGGATGGTTGAGTGAGGGACGGCAGAGAGTGGTAATAAATGAACACTGCTCTACGTGGACTAATATTATTAGCGGAGTCCCCAGGGTTCTGTGCTGGGCCCATTGTTGTTTTGTGTATTTATCAATAATATTGATGAAGGTATATATAGGCTAATGTCCAAGTTTGCAGATGATACAATGGTTTGCCAGGTTTGTTGATGACAGTAAAGACAGTATGCTACTGCAACAGGCTCTAGAAAAGTTAGGCAGATGGGCTGACAACTGAAATTTACATTGACAAACGCAAAGTACTCCATATGGGTAGCAGTAACCCAAGAGAAACGTACTAACTGTGTGGTACTACTACCCTCAGAGAGGTGAAGAATGAAAAAGACCTGGGGGTAATTGTGCAGTATGAAGTTCTCTGAGCAGTGCAGACTGGCTGCCAGAGCAGGTCATGAAGTTTTGTCAATGACATATAGGAATTTTGCAAGCAGAGACAAGGATGTGATTGTTCCTTTGTATAAGACAATGGTCAGGCCACACCTTGAGTACAGTATACAGGTCTGGAAGCCTCATTTTAGGATGGATATGGAGTTGCTGGAACGAGTACAGAGAAGGCAACAAGATTGGTGAGAGGAACAACAAAGGGGTGCGCTTACGAAGAAAGGCTTAAGTTCTGCAAGTTGCAGCAGCTGGAGACTAAGCACTTGCGAGGTGATCTGATCTAGGTGTATAAAGCCTTGAATGGTTTGAGCATGCTCAATGCTGACGGGATACTTCCGCTTGCTCAGATTAAGAACCTGAGGGAATATAGACTCAAATTGAGGAAAGACAGTTGTACAATAGATGTGCGGGAGTTTGCCTTTATCCAGCGGGTAGTTGATTGATGGAACAGACTTCCATCAGTTGTTGTGGAAGTTGATAGCTATGCAAACTATTAGTTATACAAACTCTAGAAGGAAGGGGACAAATCAGATTGGCCTTAATGATGTAATAATAACAGGGAGCAAAGTGGAGGAGAAATTGTTGAAGTTAAATATAAAAAAGGCACCTAGGATGGATGGGATCTATCTAGTTGTATTAAAGACGGTGTCAAAAAGAAGTAAGCAATACCTTAGCCATAATTATAAGAACATCCTTGGACGCAGGAGAAGTAACCACGAACTGGAGATGTGCAAATGTATCCAGAATTCACAAAGAAGGATCTATGGTGCATATGTAATTACAGACCAGTTAGTTTAACTTCAGTTCCGGGGAAAATAATGCAGTCACTGGTTAAAGAAGCATTCAGGATCATCTGGACAAGACTGCAGTAATAATTCAGACACAGCATGGGTTTGTTAAGGGGAAGTCTTGTCTGACAAATTTGATTGGATACTATGATGTGGTTACAAAGGAACTGGATACAAAAAATAATTTTGATATTTATTTGGATTTTAGGAAAGCTTTTGACACTGTTTCACATGAAAGATTATTGTACAAATTGGAGCAGTGTGGTATTAAGGGTAAATTGCTAAAATGGATAAAAGGGTGGTTGAGTGGAAGAAAACAGAGAAGACTGGACGACTCCACTAATGTTATTAGTGGAGTCATCCAGTTTGCAGATAATTCTAAGGTTGGTAGGGTTGCTAATAACAGTTTTGGCAGTGTGCTACTGCATAGGATCTAGAAACGTTCGGTAGATGGGCTGAGAAGTGGAAAATGAAGTTTAACATTGACAAATGCAAAGTACTGCATATGGCTAGAAGTAACCCCAGAGAAACGTACCAACTGTGTGGTACTACACTTAGGGTGGTAGAAAATGAAAAAGACCTGGGAGTAATTGTGCAGTCAGATATGATGTTTTCAGAGATGTTCAGAGCAGGGCATGGGTGTTCTCAATGATATAAAGGAATTTTGCTGGTAGGGAAAAGGAAGTGATTATCGCTTTGTATACGGCAATGGTCAGGCCATGCCTTAAGTACTGCGTACAGGTCTGGAGGCCTCATTTTAGGAAGGATATAGAATTGCTTGAGCGAGTACAGAGATTGGCTACACGGTTGGTGAGGGGGACGAAGATATCTTCTTACCAAGAAAGGCTTAAGTTCCGTAGATTGCAGCGTCTGGAGACACACGCCTGCGAGGTGATCTGATTGAGGTGTATAAGGCCTTGAATGGGTTGAGTAGGCACAATTCTGATGGGATTATTCATCTTGCTCAGATTACGAACCTGAGGGGTCATAAATTCAGTTTGAGGGAAAACAGTTGTAGAATAGATGTGCGGAAAATTGCCTTTATCCAACGGGCAATTGATTGCTGGAAAAAACTTACATCCGGTGTTGTGGAAGTTGATAGCTTAAATAAATTCAAGGAGGAATGGACAAACTTTTAGAGGGAATGAATATGTGAAATGTTATCTTATTTTTATTTTTGCTGATGCTAAATAAGCTTGCTTTCTTGCATCACGTGCATCTACTACTACTGTGCGATTTTTAATCCCGCTATAATCACACTATTAACAATGACAATTAACATACTGCAGCCTGGGCCAGTGCGCCCTGGTTTAATTTATTTCAAAATAAATAAACCAGAAGAGGAAGATGCTCTGGAGGGCGATCACCATAGTGACCAATAGCAAATTTGGTCCATCGACTAAAGCAACACTACACGCTCAAATAATTAGTACGAATGTGTTAATTACCAAATCAAACTTGATAATTGACACATTCGTACATCAGCTGAAGCTTTTAAAATAACTGCATTCGATTATAACTCAAGAAATTAAGTGAAATATTTTTCGCTTAATTGATTGAGTTATATTCGAATATAACAGCGAGTGAATTTCAGTGGAAATCAGTGATAACCCTCTTTGCTGTAAATTTGAATGATGACTCGCTCGCTGTTATACTGCATGAGTTTATTAACCGTGCAGTTGTCATTACATTGTTTTTTAGTCGCTAGCCTTACTGTGTGGGTTTCGTCCTCCTTCGCGCGTTCCTGACCTTCCTTGGATGATTTGCACCATTCAAACAGTGTTTGGATGAATTCAGGCTCTTTCCTACTTATCTCAAGAGAAGAAAATAACAACTGCTTGTTCCAATGAAAAAAATATATGAAAAAGCCATTTTATACTAACACAGATTGCTATAATAATCGAATGACTATTGTTTCATTGGATTTTATTATGCAGTAATACACACACAGTTTTAATGAAAAGTCAACTAAATTGTAAAGAGGTTAGGTCAAATTTCAATCTTCCAACCATCATATCAGAACTCATATTTTAATAATAAAAATAAAATTTATTTAATTTTTACTATTAAAATTATTTGTAAAATAATAAGAGTTTACCTCAATATAGTACGTAGAACACATCCGTATGATACTCTCCAGAAATTAAAACGAAAAAATCGAAAAACTTACATTAGACTAAAAAATAATTAAAAACCAATTTAACACAATTAAAAAGAAATTTAACGCTATTAAAAATAATCTAACGAAAATGTTCAAAACGATTTTCGTTAGATTCTTTTTAATATTTTTAATTGTGTTAAATTGATTTTAATTGTGTTAAATTGGTTTTATAATTATTTTTTACTCTGATGTAAGTTTTTCGATTTTTTCGTTTTAATTTCTGGAGAGTATCATACGAAAGTGTTCCATATTGAGGTAAACTCCTCTTATTATTTTACAAATATTAATATCAACGTAGAACATATTGAGCATTACAGCTCTGATTCATACTATATATTATTAAAATTAATAATGCGAACTCTACCTAAGTTGGTAGTCATCAGATGAACCGCCACAGTTTGAAATTTTCCTTCTACTGGCATTCCATTGTACGCAAAATTAACAGATGCTGTAGAATTTTTTTTTTTTTTCTTTTATCATAAAACAACTTATTAATATATCATTCTGTACCTTGAGGAGGTGTAAGAGAAAAGACAAGAAATCCAGTAAAATAAATTACTTACCTAAAACATGGAGGACTACGTAGAATATAAGTACGTCAGCTCTCATTCTTGTGTTGTTTAAAACCAAGATCTGAAATATGCAATACCCTTAAATCATTTTTTTAAACTTAAACAAAAAAAAAAAAAAAAAATTGTTTCGTAAGGATGTGAGGCCGACTTTAAATATTGCGTGTAATTGAATGCAGATTTTTATAGGCAATATGGATAATATGTTTTATATTGCCAATAGCCTCTACTTGTGTAAGCACATTTAATTGTAGTATTTTAATGAACAAAAATAACATGGTCTCTCTCTCTCTCTCTCTCTCTCCAAAGTCCGTAGTTCGTTTTTCCAAGGCACTGGGCAACCGTGTCACATATGGCAACACGTAGTTAAATATTTATATTGTGAATAGGCATTGTGAATTGGAGAGACATTTGCACATTTTCGATTAATCCAGTCCTCACCAGAATTCTTTAGTTCCCTTCTGTCATGTCAGTTCTTCCTGTACAAATTGTTCGTTAGATGATGCATTTTGGAGGCTTTTTGCGAGTCTAAATGTGATTTCATAGCTTGCAAATTATGTCACGTGGAAAATGTTTACTTTTGAAAGATACTCGTGTCTTGTTTATAAAAATTTAATTGTCAAATTGATGTTGTTATGTTATTTGGTTTTTAGGAGCATTAGCAACTAAGGCCATATTGCTCCGGGATATGCGGTGGTCATTCCCTGACCTTTCCGCATCCTCCGTATTTGGTGGTGACGGGCTCGAACCCCGGTCTAATCAAGAAGCGTGTGCTATGCACTGCTGCTCCTTCCCACCTGGCTACGGAGGCGCCTATTGTCAAATTGAGTGAATATATCACAGAAGAGAATTGTTCCACACTGTGGCCTACCGAGCAGTCATCGGTTCCCCCCCCCCCTCTATGGGATACTAGTTTGTTTAGCCATTGTCGATTAAAGAAAAAAAATTATTAACGGCCCCAGGCGTGCACTCATAACCGCAACTTGTGTGAGTATATGTGAGACACCAAAGTAAAAAGGCTATGAGGCGTCAGTATCTTTGTTTCTGTAAATTGCATGTATTCTCTGGTTGATTTTCCTGTTTCCTGGACGCAAAATCGAAGCTTCTGAGAAATAAATCCATGCAACCCTCGCCTGAGGCAGACTAACTCAGCCACATTGTGCAAAAAAAAGCCCATAAAAATTCCTCGCATCATGGACACAATTCATACTAGAGTCTTTTCCACCCGGTGTGGGGGGACGGCCATTCTACCAACTGTGCCACCCATGAAGGCCTGCTGAATGTGGAGACGATGATTATATTCATTGTCCGCAAAAGTATAGACATATTTCATCTGTAGAGGTGTATTCATAGGCTGATTGAAAACCCTACACCTACCGGTCTAAGATCGGATAATTACAGCCTCGAACAAAGAGGATTTTAAAGATTCCGCCAGTTATCGACGAAAATGGAACCAGAATTTGTGTTTTGCGTATTTTCATAAATTGCAGCTTTCCTCTTGGGGGACATGATCACACTCTCCTTATATCCCAAACCGCGTTTTAACGAAGTGCGGTATTTGAGGTTGCACTTGCACTATAACTCCATTAGTGTAATTTGTAAATCAGTAAGGAGCCCACAACAAAACTCCTGTAGAATCCCACTTATAAGGTTAGCCCATAAAGAGTATTTGCCATCTACAAATACTTTAGCGCGCTCTACTTTAATTTTTCTGTCCCTTTATCCCTTTATGAATAATAATAGTAACTATAGCACATTTCCGTACTTTATACAACAAGTATTCAAGTGCAACTGTAACAAAAGTTTAATGAAATTTAAACACATGTCAAATTATGGTTTCTTTCAGTTCTTTTAAAGTGATTAAAAAAAACTTCATATTGTCTAACTAGATCAATCAGAAATGATGTTCCCTTTAAAAAAGTAATGGTATTATCATACCCTTATAATTACTGAATGCAATAAAGGTATAATACCTATTCCTATCTATACTAAGTGTCCACTTTATTAGGTAGACGTATTTCATCGTAACCAGATTCCTTTTAGCCCTCAGAACAGCCCCCAGATTCAAGTTAGAAAGCATGCTATAGGGATGCTGATCCATTGACTCAATTGCTTCTCGCTTGTTACAAATTTAATAGCTGCGGATTTCTGCTCGGAAGAGCTCGGAAGAGATCATACCCCTTCATCCCCACATATGTTCAAATGGATTAAATATGAGGACTGGGGACAATACAGTAGGCTGAATTCACTCTCTTATATTTCTGAAACCAGTTCTGCACAATTATGGCCTTGTGACATGGCACATTGTCCTATTGGAAGAACCCATTCACAAGTCGATACACTAGTACATTTATACATTGAAGCCAAGAAGGGATGCGCCTACTTGGAAACAATTGCCAAATAATTTGGAGCATTTGAATGTTAATCCACTATTTTTTTTTTTTTTTATGGAAACCCCAAACACGAGAGATATTAGAACCTATAGTACTTAGTACTGTTCTTGAGTTGGAGGTTGAGAAGACGAAAGAAGATATTTGTTGACATTAGACTTGAACTTCTGTAGACTGTAATTTTCAGGAAATACGTATGAAGGAAGGTTGTTCCAGAAAACGGAAGTTGAATGAATAAACGAGGAAAATGAAAAGTTGGTTCTGTGAATTTGAAGTTCGACAGTAAATGGATGTTGGCTGGTGGCGGTACGTGTTCGGACTGTTTTGAAAGAGAGAGAGCGGGAATTATAGAAGCAAGTTCAGAAGAACAGTGTCCATGGAAGTATATGTAGAAAAGGATGAAGTAGAAACAGTACGTCTATGAGACAGCCAGTGAAGAGAGACTGTTAGACAGGAGTCACTAATTAACCTAACTGCCGGCCTCCCCAGATGTGGGAACAATATTCCATGGTAGAGCGGATTTGCGATTTCTAAAAAGTGAACAGCTGTTTGGAAGAAAAGTAACACTGAGAGCGAAAGAGAAAACCAAGATTTTTAGATGCAGCGTAAACAGTATTTGTAATGTGTTTGTGCCAAGAGAGATTAGAAGTCAAGGTAATCCCCAAAAGAGATATATCATTTTGCCTTGAAATCGGAGTGTCATCAAGGATAAGCATAGGAGCAGAAGAATCCTTTTTGCGAGATATAAGACAAGACTGAGTTTTAGAAGAATTGAAATCAACTAAGCTGTCATTGACGCACTGGAGAATTACCTGGAGATCGGCATTTAATGAAATGGTAGCGGATATTCGAGAAGTTGAAGCTTATTGAGCAGGGCAAGGTTTTTCGAAATGGAAAGTGGAATGCAATGTGCTATCATCGGCAAAACTATGGATAGGATTTCCAGTCAATGGAAGGAGGGGGAAAGAACTGAACACTGGGGAGACACCAGCATTAGTGGAGAAGTTAGAAGACAGAGAGTCATTTACAATCACTCTCAGTGAGCGATCAGAGAGAAAACTGGACAACCAATTACAAAAAACAGTTGGCAAACCGTAAGATGGAAACTTGTTTAGAAGACCTTTATGCCAAACACGATCGAAAGCCTTTGAGACGTCAAGAGCAACTGTAGACTGTAATTTTGTGTTTCACTGTGACTTGACTGTGTTTCACTGAACTTTTCCATTGGATTTGTCCATAAATGGGTAACATAAGCCAGAATATCACGAGTCGATCGACATTGACGAATCCATACTGGCGATCGTTGATCAGACGGAAGGTTTTTGGGTAGTTTAAGAGTTGGTGGCTAATTGATTTTTCCATTACTTTAGAAAGAGTAGAAGTAATTGCAATGGAACGATAATTGGATGGGAGGGATTTGTAACCCTTTTTAGGAACTGCCTGGATATGAGCAAATTTCCAAGCAGAAGGAAAAACACCTTTGGAATAAGAAAGTGAAAAAACGCAGCAAAGAACAGTAGTAAGTTCAGATGCACGGGTTTTGAGAACAAGTGGAGAAGTACCACCAGGACCTGGGGCTTTCTTAGCATCAAGATTCGTCACAATCCTTCTGACATCCTTTTGACGGAAGACCACATGTGGCATTGAATGGAGCGTGTTGGGAATGGTGGGAGGTGTTTTACCAAGATCATTAATACATGAGTTGGAAGAAAAATGGGATGTAAGCAGGTCAGCTTTATCCTTGGCTGAAGTGACAACAGAACCATCTGGTTTTGACAGAGGTGGGAGCAGAGACGGGCAAAAGTTGCGGCCAAGAAGCAAGTTTTCTACTGTTAGCCTGTTCAAAATCTAGTTTGGACTGATTAATAACTGTTTTACTATTGTTGCGAACTTTGGTCTATTTAGAAAATGAAACTGAAGAATTGGAAACAAGCCAATTACGATATTCAACGTTCTTCTCTTGAACAATCTTAGCACATTTATTGGGAAATCAAGATTGAGAAAAAGGACGAGATTTTAAAGTGGAGTGTGGAATAAAGGATTCCATTAGTACAAGAATAATTTCACTGACACGATCTGAGCAAATGTTGACATCAGAAGTTTTGAAACAGTAATCCCACCAAGGAAAAGAAGAAAAGAAATTCCGCAGTCTTGCAATGCCAAACAACAGCAGGTTGGGAATAGCCATGAGATAAAGGCACCATTGGCAAAGAAACAATCACCAAATTGTGATCTGAGGTGCCTAAAGGACCACTTACTTCGACCGTGTACTTAGAAAGGTTGTGTGTGAGAAAAAGGTCAAGCGTGTTGGCTGTATGGTTAGGATTGTCCAGTATTCTTGTAGTTAAATGAACAATCTGTGAAAGGTCATTAGTAATTGCCAAAGCCTCAGCACCTCGACCAGCTGGGTCGGTGTGACTGGAAAACGGAAGCCAGCTGGAGTCATTAACATTAAAATCGCCAAGGAAATTTACCTCACTGTTAGGAAAGTTGGACTGGAGAAAGTCAAGTTGAAAAGAAAGGAAGTCAAAGAGCTCCAAGTGATTAGTGGAGTTTGGAGAACGGTAGAGACAACAGCTGAATTTGACACAATGAGGTAGAGAGATTCTAAGCCAGAGAAGATCGAAAAGAGGAGATTCCAAATTACCATGTCTCTGACAGCGAATATCGGAACGGGCATATGCACAAGTACCACATTTGAGGGGAAAGGAATCATATTTCAGCGAATAATTTGGGCAACTGAGATGAATAGTAGTTGAATCAACCGATAACTGAGATTCTGTCAGAAAACGTACATTGGGTTTGGCGGACTACAAGTGGAAATGGGCATCGTTCAGATTAGAATTGAGACCACGTATATTTGTGAAATGAACTAGGAAGTTCTTGCGAAGTTTAGATCTTTTCGTAGATAAGCTTACTCTATTAGTTTGACAATTCATGATGTATTCAATAGTAAGAAAAAGTGTGGGGGGACATGCTGTATGAAATTTTTTGGATATGGCGTACACATGATATACCCAGATCTATGACATAACGTGGCCTCGACAATGTCCCCCGCATACACACTACTCGGACTCCCTGTAGTCACTATCTGGCAGAGTAGAGGGAGGATGATTATGCACTAGCTGATCCGGAAGATTCCTAAAGAGTCACTAATAGTTCGGTTCGGTGTACTAACTAGCGGCCGGCCTGCGAACACCGTTTTAGAGCTGTACCCTCGAAATATAAGGAAGATTGGATCTCGCCATGAAGTTCATCCTAACCTCAAAAGTCAATCATACTGCATGATGGAAGAGATGGGGAAGGGTTGACCGGAACTTAGCTCTAGAGACTAAACACGGGTTCCACCAGTTCAAGCCTCCAATAAGCAAAGTGGTGGTATTGCACCGTTTGATGAGAGTCATCTACCACCTATTATTGTCTTGTAACACAGAGGATCGGCATTCCTCCATGTGAGGTGGGCGCCACACCTCAACCCCTTGCACTATATCTCCATTAGTGTAATTTGTAAATCAGTAAGGAGCCCACAACAAAACTCCTGTAGAATCCCACTTATAAGGTTAGCCCATGAAAAGTACTGGCCATCTACACATACGGGTGGGTGACCTGGGTGGTCACCCACATTGTGCTTGTGTGTGTGTGTGGAGGTTATATCCAGGATTACTAACAGCCCCACCATTGTGAAGGTGCAAGCAGAAGATTTGACTCTCATAGACCCTCTGGACTTCGCCGAAATTGGGTCCACTTGACTTGAATGTCACCCGAATATCAGTTCTATTAGCGTTTTAGACTCCCAGGTAGCAAGTACAGCTTGTCTGACATAACTGAGAGAATGTCTGTGACAACCTCAAGGACTAGTATCAAAGGGTCCAGTATTCACCAGGAAAACACGCTTCACATTATTACACTGTCACCAATGGCTTGAATTTTTGACACCTGGCAGGATGAATCCATAGACTAGCGGTTTCCAAACTGTGCGCCGCGGCGCCTCAGGTCGCCGCAGCGATCTCACATGGGCGTCGCAGGATGTTTTAAAATTATGGAGGGAAACAGCGATACGCGATATCTGTGGGACACCATGCGAACTACTAGCTCGAGGTAGTTCACAGTTTCAACATTACTTATTAAGTTGTTTGGATCTAATTATATAATAACCGGAACTGTTAGGTATTTCTTTTGGCCTAGGGGCGCCGTTAAAAAATTACTGAGACACTAAGGACCCCGTGAACCGAGAAAGTTTGGGAACCTCTGTCACAGACCCATCCTGCCAAGTATCAACTCACTCTGTTTTCTCCGTATTCGTGGTTCCTACTCTTTCACTCCCTTCATTGTGAAAAAGTTGGAACTGGGATTGGTCAGGCCAGGCAACGTTTTTACCATCATTCACTGTCCAGTGCTGTTTTCTCTGAGCCCACTGTAACCCTTTTTTGTTTTTTGCAGGAGTGGAACCTGGTTCTGTTGTTGGTTGTGATACTCCATCCATGACAAGGTTGTTTGTTGTTTGTTATTTGGTTTTTAGGAGCATTAGCAACTAAGGCCATATTGCTCCGGGATATGCGGTGGTCATTCCCTGACCTTTCCGCATCCTCCGTATTTGGTGGTCACGGGCTCGAACCCCGGTCTAATCAAGAAGCATGTGCTACGCACTGCTGCTCCATGACAAGGTACGACGAGTTGTATCTTCTCAAAAGCCTCTACCACTGCATACCAGTTGTTATTTGATTAACTGTAGCCTTTCTGTGTCCTTGCACAAGTCTTAAAGTTAAGAATAAATAATAATAATAACTGCAGATTAGGGCCACCAAGAATTACTTTATCTACCGTGTATATATGTCTATAAATTGCATGTATTCTAGGTCGATTTGTCTATTTTTTTGGATGAAAAGCGCCAGCGCGCGCCCACACACACACTGGGAATTGTGAAAAAGGCACAACAGGTGCACATTTTAAAAGTATATATATATATATACATTATGTCACTATGAAATTCTGGCCTGAATCCCAACCTAACACTTTTTTTTACATAATTTAAATAAATTATTAATTTTTTTCTGTTCATATCCTAGATAAGCACATAATGTCAGAGGAATTCATAAAATAAAGAGAATACAAGGTATTTAGCAGTCACGCAACTTGAACAACGATAAGCTCAAACGCGTACAAATGTACCCTCGTAATTTGAAAAATTTTAAATAAATTTCTTTTTCTGTTTATACTCCAGCACGACAACCAAGTCAGTAAGAGTTTACAATAAATCGTCAATACAAATATTTATCGTATTTAAAAGTCACGGGCTTGAACGCCGGTCCATTCAAAGAACGCGTGCTATACACTCTCGAACCTGACCACTCGGTTACGTCAGGCCCAATTTGGCCACTTGATCAAGGACGTTATCTTAACGAATTTTCGCTATGCGCGGCCCTATTAAGGAATGCATTTGTCTGTTAAAGAAAGAGATCGCTGTAAGTTTCCGAACAGTTTTGTACAACATAAGAAGGAATATGACTTTTACCACTTACCTCTGATACTAGTACTTCAGTGGAGAAACAGTCTTTTGCCAGGCAGGGAGGGAAGCGGGAGTGAACACTTTCTGTAATGTGATCCCTTAACACGTCCTCATTTTGACCGTGGTCACATTAGATGTCACATTTAAATTCTCAGATCACTGAAAAATGTAATGCGAATATTGTCTTCCAAAGTGTAAGCCGGATTGAATTTCACAAAGTAATTTTCGAAGAATGATCTGCAGAAAATATCCTACTTTATGAAGACAAATAAACACAAAGATTCAAATACTTTATTTCAGTTTTAAGAATTAATATATTACTGTAAATTTTACTATCATTGTAATTGTGTATGTGTGGATTCTGTGTTTGCACCAATTTAATGGTTGTAATCTTACGTTACGAGTAGGTAAACTTTATATTCCTTTTTTAATGCTTTCTTCACCTTTAAGTTTTGGATCCTGAAGACTGTTAGTCACTTACGTAACCAATAGTGCTCAGGATTCATAAATATCTTCAGGTTCAGGTAGTTTCACCGGGGAAGACTACTGTATAATTTTTTTAAGGCTTTAAGCGGTTGACATTAACTCAACTTAAATAGAAACTAACTCTAGATATAAGAACTTATGAATTAAATATATTAAACAATCGTCATAAATCTCTCTCGTTCCCTCAACGGTCCTAGGATGATGGCAATGGGAACATTGTCGGTGCATTAAATGATGTTACTGCCATTAAATATTTCTGAATCTTAATTACGACTTTAATTAAAAAAAAAAAAACCCTCTTACTTCGCTGATTATTTCCATTCAGTGATAATTGCAAATTTTTACACTATTACACCAAGATTATTATCTTTTGTTAACAGCATCATCATGTTCTGGAACATTTGTCAGTTCCTCTGTCATATGCAATACTACTTTCACTGATTTAAATGTCCTGAAAATAAGAGAAGTACGATAATCCAAGCGACTGACTTTTGTTTGGTAAATAACAGATACCCAGTACACCCTACATCCTAACGATCAGTTCTCTTGTATATGTAAAGTATATCGATTTTAATACCCGAATAAAATAAAAAAAAAAAAAAAGAGGAAAAAAAAAAAAAAAAAAAAAGAAAAGAAAGACACGAAATAAAAAGCCGATTTTTTAGTTTAAATTTATATTCTGTTATGTATTTTTATTTATCTGTATTTTTGTATTTTTATTTATCATATTTATAATACAGTTTCTGTATTTTTATTTATCATCCAATCTTTAATTTTATCGTGTAAATGCATTTTTATTAAGGCTTCAGCAGATGTGTTTAAACATTCAGGTTTTTTGGTGGTCGTAGGCACTTTCTGTACTGCAAGTTAGCGTTATCATGATGCTCTTTTTAATACTCCTTGGGTGTTCGAAGTAAAATTAATGTAACATCCAGAGTTTATCTTTTTTTCATATATATATATATATACACCTGGTAATGATAGACTTTTTTTGTTCTGCCGCCACCAAGACATCTAGAAGTGGCGATTTCCCAGTTAGGTCCATTTTGAATCTAACAGTTTTTTGTCTCCTGTTCATGGATTCAAATGGAAAATAAAGATCGAGCAGATCAACAGAAGATAACGGGTATATGTTTTGCAGCCTTTATCTGGTTTTATAATGGTAATTTGCCTATTCGATTTCAAATGTTAGCACCTTTTGTTCATTTTCAAAGTTTGGCTCTTATGTGACTCAGTATGATTATATTTCTTTAAGAGCTGCGCTCATCTAACATAAGATTAGTTGTGTTTTCTTCTCTATTACAAAATGGTAATTTTTTCATTCGTCGCTGTGTAATCAATTAATTAAGTCTTTCAGCAATAACGATGAAATTTAGCCTTATCAAATCACTCTTACCCTACATACTTGGTCCTATTTCTTGTCATATTTCTGAGGCTGGCCACAGAAATATGACAAGCAAGGGATTGCTACCTGGGAGTCTAAAACGTTGGTGGAACTGATATTCAGGTGATACTTGAGTTAAATCGACCGAATTTCGGCGAAGTCCGGTCGTTCTGTGACAAGTCCCCTGCTTGTACCTTCACGATTGATTATTAGTAAACCTGGGTATAACCGCCGTGCAGTGCCTGTCTTAGCAAACGCGGGGCCCGATTGGAGCATGCTGGCGGGACTCCTTGAAAAATTCAATATTAACCCCTCAATATTTTGAAATAATGAAAAACTAAAACTATTAATAATTCTTTATTTTTTTTTTTATATTACAATGTATAACAATTGACCAGACATTTTGATAATATAAACTAATCAGAAGGATATTTTTATTGCTCTTTTATCGGCAAAATCTTTCAGAACTTTCTCAAAATTTAAATTCCTTGCTTCTTCTCTTTCAATGGATAAAATTGCAAAGCTGTTGAGTCTCTCTTGAAGCATCGTTGACCTCAGATATGTTTTAATTAACTTTAATCGGAAAAGCTTCTTTCCCCTGACGCTGCAGTTACTGGAATCATTAAAAATATTCTTAGCGATATGAATAAATTCGGAAATCCAGTGGCTCTTTCATTAGTTGCGAGAAATTTTTAAATATTTAAAGGATTTTCAAAGCACGATTCTGAAAAAATTAGTCTCAGGGCTTCTATTTCCTCCACTAGCATACGGCTATCAATTTCTGCCACCTCCATTTTCCAACCCCAACCATGAACGTAAGAAGGTAGAAAAGGTGCTTGAGTTGTATGGCGCATCTGAACTCGTATGTGAAAAAATTGTCGCATGGTATGTAAAAGGTTGGCCACCACTGCTCTACAACGCGAAGTCAAAAATTTGCGTATTCTACTACTTCTTTATACTTTGATAGTGTTAGATGTGAAATTATTATTTTATTATTATTATTATTATTATTATTATTATCATTAACATTATTATTAGCTATATGGTGCAAGGAAGACTGAGGCTTATACTGCACCAGTCGAAAAAAAAAAAGAAAAAGAACTTCCCGAGTTACCCTGAGAGAGAGAGTCAAATGGAATTCACCAAAAACGAGAAAATTGATGATATCCAGCTCAGGACCCTGGGTATGCTAAGCCCATACTCACCAGATATGAGCCCCTGGAGAGAGTACACGTGCCATGAGTGAGTGACCGGGGGTTCAAGCCCGTGACTACTGAATACGGTGCTGTTTCTTGTATTCTGTGTATCTTGTAAACTCCTCTGACCGTTTGGTCGTCCCGGAGTATAAACAGAAAATTTATTTATATATGCTTTTGATTTAGTACTGTGGTTTTTTGAGCATCAACAACTATATTGCTCCGTGTACGCTGTAAATTGCGTGTGTTCTGTGGTCGATTTTTTGTTTGTCAGAAGAAAATCCCTAGATTCCGAAGGAAAAAGCATGCTACCTTCGCCTGAGACCGACCTAATCAGCCACGTTGTGAAAAAGGCCCATAAAAAAAAAAAAAAAAAAAAATATATATATATATATATATATATATATATATATATATAACCCCAGGGGCTCATATCTGGTAAGTATGGGCTTGGCATACCCAGGGTCCTCAGCTGAATATCATCATTCTTCTCTTTCTGGGTGATTCCCTTCTACTTTTCTCTCTCTCTTAGGGTAACTCGGAAATTTTTTTTGGCTGGTGCAGCATAAGCTTTAGGTTTCCTTGCACCATATAGCTAATAATAATAATAATTCCTCTCGTTATCCACTGGAGTCGAATTCACGTCTTTGCCACCCGGTGTGGAGAGGACGGCGAGGCGATACTACCAACTGTAGTATCGCCTTCTTTAAGAGCTGCGCTCATCTAACATAAGATACCAACTGTGCTACACACGAGGGTGAAATATACGATTCTTATATTACTAGTATTAAAGCCGACCGGGGCTAGCTGGGTTGGTAAAGTGCCTGACTGGCAACCCAAAGTTCGCGGGTTAGAATTAGAATCCCGCCTCGGGCTTGGATCAAAGTACTGCAAAAACATTGGGAGGTGCATTATGGCCACAGAAGCCGATGCGCCAACAACTACAAAAAAAAAAAAAAAAAAAACTAGTATTAAATGTTAATTTAAACACTTTGGGACATTTCGTCCCAAAAACCTGGATAATCTAGTCATCCAAGCTCTTCCTGGCACCGTATATAGATTCTGAAATGTATAACCAATTCAGAAAGCCATGTCCAAGCTTAGTTTTTATATTTCAAAAACGTTAAGAAATTGTGCTTTTAATTAAGAGTGACTTTTATATAGGCAATTTAACTGATCCACGCTTCCATGACAACTAATTCGCTTGAGAATGAAATGTATCACGGGAAAGAAGGAAATTTAGTAGTCCCTAGGTAATATTAAAAAATGTCGGTTGTTTATATATAAATATATATTCTTTCTGGAAAACCTACTTCCTTTTCGCAGTGCGTATTAATTAAAAAAAAAATAATCTTTTATTTCGTTTTTACAAATGGCGATATTTTTAAAAAGTATATGCATCCGTTAAAAATTAACTGAAAACATTTTAAATGCTTGTATTTCTGCAAGCTCTGAAATTTCAAATGCATGCATTCAAAAGCATATAAATCCGCGGTTGCTTCCTTATGAACCCTCAGGTCATACAATTCTCGGAAGAATATTTTTAGGTGATGACTAGTCTGTAAATGGGAATTCACCATCTGAGTGAAGGCGGGTAGCCAGGACTCTAGAATTCCTTCCCCTCCCTCTCCAAAGTGATTGACATGCCTAGCCTGCTATTGTTAGTCTCAGGTTGTTTGTCCCCCACCCTTGCCGCTGTTTTAAAATTGGGAATTCGTTTTCCGATATTAAAACAGCGGCGGGGGGGTAGAATAACATCTTAGACTTACCATAGCATTCTATGCATGTCAATCCTGCTACTTGCAGAGATCAATCGGAAGGGGTACCAGATTAGAAAGACTAACCTTAAATTTTAACCAGCTTATAATATTCTTCATATTCAATAATTGAATTAAAAAAAAATTGCCCAGATCCCACAGACTAGTATTTCAAAATGTGAAGTCCACATATCTCAGATGTCTCTACCCCATCAGGGTGAATTTATTTTTTTGTGGGTGGGGAGAAGTGTGCAGCTTTTATGATATATGAACAAACCATCTCACTAATACAGGTATTAAGCCTATTTTATTTCAGTCTTTGAGATAAAATGTAGTGAAGTGTATTTTCATAAGTTTGTATACTCATAGCTAAATTTTATTTGTCCTTGTTCTGAAAGGGAGATGTTAAATTTATGAAATATTTTAAGGGGGATGACATGAACAAACCATCCTACTAATACACGTACAAAGCTTTATTTCATTTCAAAATTTGATCAGATTAAATGTACTGAAGTATATAATTTATAAAAGTATGAATACTGGTAGCTAAATTTTATGTCAGATTTGTTCACTAACACTTGTTCTGGAAAGAGGGAGCATTAACCGATGAAATATTTTAAAGGGGTGGTGCAAGGAATAAAAGTATGGGAACCTCTCGCATAATCTGGTGAGTGGGCTTGGCACACCCAGGGTCCTGAGCTGGATGTCATCATTCTTCTCTTTCTTGGTGACTCCTTTCTACTTCTCTCTCTCTCTCTACTTTTCGGAATTTTTTTTTGGCTGGTGCAGTATAAGCCTCAGGCTTTCTTGCACCATATGGCTGATAGTAATAATAATAATAACATGTGAAAGTGGTCTGTGGAACTTGACAATATGACCAGAGCTGGCCCCAAAATTTTTGGGGCCAGTTCTGGTCATATTGCCCTGTTCAAAAATGACTTTGCACATGACCTAGGGTCCTGTGCAAAACTTATACGCTGTGTTTTTGTAATAGTGATCCTTGCACTGCTTCTATTGGAATGAGTAGAAGCCTGGAAAACAAAGTGAGGGGGATTTCAGAGACTGCTGGGAGTCATCGTGGAACAAGAAAATACATGGGGTGTGTGAGAGTAGCGAAGAATAGGAACAGGTGCATGTATACTTGCATGTATACCAATGCTAGGAGTTAGGTAAATAAATTTGATGGCTTTGAGGTAGGGAATGCAGATTTGGAATTTGGGGAGTACAATGTGTACAGGAAGGATAGGAAGGGAGGAGGGGTTATGCTATTAATTAAGAAACACAAAATCTAAGGAACTACAGCCAGTAAAAATGGGTGGACAGTGTAGTGTCGAGTCATTTTAGTGTGCATAAGCACTGGGAAAGCAAAATTGATCGTAGGAGTGTGTTATGACTCCAATGAGTATAATGACTCTAATGAAGGCCTAATGACTCTAATGAGTATAACGAACAATTGTACAGAGAAATAGAATGGGACAGTAAATCAGATAAGTTGTGTTTGCACAAATTAAGGCCATCTGGGGATGTGATAAGTTCTATGTGTTGTGGAGACTCTGAAACTGTAGATTGGCTCGGCAATATTAATGTTATACTTGATCACCTAGTCAATGGATATCATCATCATCATCATCATCATATGGAGGAGGTGGAGCATTCTGATAGTACTGATCGGTTAGATTTTGTGGTTGTGTTAGCGACATTCAAGAGGAACTGTTTTCGATGGAAGATCTTAATTCAGCTGTTAACAAAATATGTAATAACAGGTGTCCTGGTATGGACCTTATTGAAGGGGAAGCTATTAAGCATTTCTTTGAACTGTTCCTTCAGCATCTTCTTCTGGTTTTCAACAAATGCCTGCTTGAACAAATTTTTCCCTCGCCTTGGAAGGATGCTCTTCTTAAGATAACTTTGAAGTTATCTGAAAAGCCTAAAACTGAGCCCTCTTATTATCGTCGAATTGTGCTTCTTCCAGGTTTGGGAAAGGTCTATGAATGCATGCTTTCACAGCGAATATTGCAATATATGCAAGAAAATTTGGGGTTCTCAAATAAACAGTATGGCTTTACTCCTGGCTGTGGTGCAGAGCATGCTTTAAAATCTTTGATTAAATTGATTAGAGATTCAAATGCAAAATGTGTTCTTGGCATTTTCATTGATTTTGAAGGAGCTTTTGATAATATCTCTTGGGACAGTGTGTTATTGATGCCTCGCCTTGCAAAATGCTCCCATCAGCTTTATAGTGTCATAGCAGATTATTTTAAGGAAAGATATTTTTCGGTAGCTAGATCTGCTATTCCAGGTTGTCCTCAAGGATCTGTTTTTGGGCTAATAATATAGAAATAGAGGATTGGTTATGAAAGGAATATAATCATATTCATATGATTGCATATGCAGATGACCTTGTAATCTTAGTTGAAGGCTCTTCATAGTTACAAATTGAACACCGATCTAACGAAATGATAAAAGATCTGAATGCTTGGTGTAATAAACAAAAATATTATTGCTAAAGGGGAACCTATCTGTTCATAGAGAACCTCATTATTATTATTTTATTATTAGCCATATGGTGCAAGGAAGCCTGAGGCTAATGCTGCACCAGCCAAAAAAAAATTGAGTACCCAGAGAGAGAGAGAGAGAGAGAGAGAGA
Organism: Mastigoproctus giganteus; assembly: GCF_048544385.1. Classification (NCBI taxonomy): domain Eukaryota; kingdom Metazoa; phylum Arthropoda; class Arachnida; order Uropygi; family Thelyphonidae; genus Mastigoproctus; species Mastigoproctus giganteus. Next base: position 163,962,934 of record NC_143577.1, read on the forward strand.
GAGAGACAGAAGTAGGAGGGAATCACCAAAAATGAAAAGAATTATGATATCAAGCTCAGGACCCAGGGTATGCCATGTGCTGATTGGTTGTGAAAGTTTCAAGTCCATTAAGAATATTAAATATCTTGGAGTTCTCATTGACAGAGGTCTTAGATTTGACACCCATATCAATTTTCTATCTGAAAAGATTGCAAATTTGTTAACATGATAGCAAGAATTACTAGGAAGGAATGAGGTATTAGAGGTAGTGTACTGTCTCTCTTCTTTAGACAGACTGTGTTAATCTTAAAAAATATATAATAAAACTGTATTCCATTCAGAGGATGATGCTCCTGGAAATGGCTCTAGTTTGTAGAATTATTTCCACTGATATGCTACAGATTGTCACAAGGAAAATGCCAATTGACATCTTTCTGATTTACAGAGTAATGACTTTCAACATTCAGCGATGAACTCCTTTTATTATTCATGATCTTGAATTGGATTTGGTTGATGAGCCTAAGAATGAGGCCTGGTGAATCTTAGATATCTTAATGACTCTTTGGAATATCATAGATGGGCTAACTCACATAAAGGTGAAATGACTTGCAGATTCTTTCCCTCTGTTGTTGATGTTCCACCAGAAAAATGGTTTGTGCCTAATCTACAAACTATGTTTTTATTAACCATTCATGGCTCATTTTTAGCAAAGCTGAACCAGCTCGATGTTTTGGAAAGGTCGCAGTGTCACTGCACGGCTCTGGAGACATGGAGTCATGTTTTATATTATTGTCTTTGAGTACTTGGATCTCAGAAAGAATTTTTATTTGAGAGTCCCAACCTTACTCACCTGACTGAGGGTGATGCATCTCAATTAATTAAGACTGAGGAGGATTTCCAGGCTTTTCAAAAATTTTCCAAGAAATTATTCCAGAGAAGATTACTACTGCTTGAACTTCAGGAAAGAACAGTAGAAGGCTTATAGACTATTTTCATGAATTCTGTGTAACAGTTAAAGATGCTGAAATAAACAGTGTAATTGACCTGGTAGTTAATGATGTCATATGGCTCATTGTGCCATGTACTTATCTGATGGTTTCTTGTGCCACAATTTACATTTCCGTATATCATATGAATGTGTATATTATCTGTATATCATATTATTTGTATATAATATACATGTATGTAGCAGAGTTGCCAGTTCCTAGCTAGGGGCTGCTTGCTAATAAAAATGAAAAAAAAAAAAAAAAAAAAAAAAATGACAGTTTTCTGTGCAGAAGAGAATATAAAAAAAACATTAATTTCATAAAACCTCTGTCCAGTAGAGAAATTAAAAATACTGTGCCCAGTGTAATATTCATGAATGTTCCTCCCATGCCCTTTAACAACAAATCAAAGCCAACATCAAGATTAGGGATCCTTTAGCATTATCATTAGTAGGGGCATATGATGCAAGAAAGCAAGCTTATGCAGCATCCGCCAAAAAAAAAAAAAAAAAATGCTCCCATTTCACCCCTCCATTTGTTCAAAATACCTGTCCAGCTGAGCCTTAAATTTATTTAGGCTATCAACTTTCACAACAAAGGATGGAAGTCTGTTCCACCAACCAACTACCCGCTGGCTAAAGGCAAACTTCTGCACATCTATCCTACATCTGTCTTTCCTCAATTTGAATTTATGCCCTCTCAGGTGATTATTCTGAGCAAGAGGAAAAATCCCATCAGCATTGAGCATGCTCAAACCATTCAAGGCTTTATATACCTCAATTAGATCACCTCGCAGGTGCCTAGTCTCCAGACACTGTAATTTGCAAAAATTAAGCCTGCCTTTGTAAGAGCAAACTTTGTTCCATTCACTAATCTTGTTGCCCTTCTCTGTACTCGTTCCAACAGCTCTACATCCTTCTTAAAATGAGGCCTCCAGACCTGTATACAGTACTCAAGGTGTGGCCTGACCATTGCCTTATACAAGGGGATAATCACCCCTTTATCAATGCTGGAAAAATTGCTGTATATCATTGACAATCCTTGGACCTTCTCCCCCCCCCCCCGCACACTGGTAGACTTGGTGCTATGCTAGTTTGCCACTGTCTCCACCGAAGTTTGCTCACATCTGGTGAGTATGGGCTTGGCACACCCAGGGTCCTGAGCTGGATATCATCATTCTTCTCTTTCTTGGTGATTCCCTTCTACTTTTGACTCTCTCTCAGGGTAACAAGGAAATTTTTTTTTTTGGCTGGTGCAGCATAGGCCTCAGGCTTCCTTGCACTATGTGGCTAGTAATAATAATTACCCACAACCATGTGACAGTCCAGCCAGAATTTTTCTGCCAGCAGCAGATGTTTGTTTTTCTTCCATGTCCATATCATCCAGATGAAGCACTGCTTATTTTGTTGCCATGCAATACTAGGATGATGTCACACAGTTAACATCAGTTTCATAAATTGGCCCCTGTCTATCATCAAAAATACCCACTCTTACCTGACAGGCATAAACAAATCATGTTGGACCCTCACATCAGAGTGTAGCAACTGGTATTTATTTTTGAAAGATCCCAAATTAAATAGAAATAATTTCTAATTACTGCACATTGATAAAATTTTGTTCAGATTGTATTGAAAATTGATCACTGTCAGGTTTTCAAAATTAGGCAAACGTTGCAGTAGGCAAATTGAGAGTGCGATTCTGTATTTGATGTATATTAGTGGAAGTAGTAGGTAAATGTTTCTTACATAAATAGACTCATTGCTGTTACAGCTGAGTATGCTTTTATTATATTGGTTAATTGTTTTCAATGTATCGATGCATGAATTTTCACATTAATTAAGCAAATTGCTAGTTATATTTGAAAAATTGTTATTTTTAAAATTTTTACATTAGTTGATAGAATATTTCAATGAAGATAAGTTTAAAATGCATTGTGACATAGTCATTAGCATTATAATTTTGGTATTAATTTTTTATTTGTTGCAGTTTCAGGTGGCCAAGATCTAAGTCCTAGAATCATGAATGAATATAGACGATCAAAGTGTCAACAATTTTTATTATTAATATGGAAGGGTTGGCTTCTGAGGAAGCGACATTATCTCATTACTGCATCAGAAATATTTTTCCCTTTGTTACTTTCAAGCCTTGCGGTTGTTGTAAGATATCAGTTTCCTTATGCAAAGCCAGAGTCCAGTGAAACGAAAGGACATGTGACATATTACAGTATTTTGGACCCATTAGAAGACACTGGAAATTACACCCCCATATCATCAATTATGTATACTCCAAAGATGAACTACAGTATACAAATAATGGAAAAAGTGGTTAGCAAATTGTGGCAATCTGAAAAAAAGCCAAGTAAGCATATTTTCGTGTTTAATTTTATTATAAAAGTTAGTGCTATATACAAAACTTATTATAAAAGTTTTGTATACAGCACTATGCATTTATATATTGCAAAGCTAATTAAAAATAATTCTTCAAATAACAAACCACATCATAATTTCTACATATACAGGTTTCATGTTTACCCATAATATGTGTATCGTACATATAGTTTATTTGCATATCTGTTGTATATTGCAGTTCTTTTTTTTTTTTTTTTGCTTGGCACTGTATTGTTAAGATCTTGAAGTAGAAAAAAAAAAAAGAAGTGTTTGAATCACCCTGACAGTTTATGCTATCTGTGTGAATGGTTTACAACAAAAACTCAAAGAAAGCAAATCTACAGTATTACTAAATGTACATATTATTTGTATTTTGTTTGCCAGATTGGTGATCAGGACAAAACGTTAGCTCCTCATATGTGCTATATTACCTGCACCACAAATCTGAGGATGTAGGAAAATTAACATTATGCCTTTTTGCTGGCTCTATGGTGCAAGAGCTATGTAACCACATTAAAGATTGCTATTTCTGCATGAAAAAATATCAGGGATGTCCAGAAAAAATAAATACAGCATCAAATATCCTAGCATATCATCTCCATTGGCGCATTATAGCCTCAGTTGCTGATGCGCCAATAAAACCCAAACAAACAAACAAAGCATATCATCTGCAATAAGGTCTGTTCCACATAACGAACACCTGCCAATACCAGACCCGCAAAATTATGAGATAAAGAAAGCAGTGATGAGTATAGCGAGGATTCTTATGTTGCAGTCTTTGTTGGCCCATCCACTTCCTGAGATTTGGACTACCAACCATAAGATTTTAACTGTTACTCTTAATTAAGGGAGAAGAGTTGATTGACTTTGTTCATAATTCAAAGTTATTGAAAGAGCAAGCAGAACTCTGTGGTTCTGGGTTACAACAGTGGAAGTTACTTGAATCAGGAACCAAAATTATAGTATATCATAAATGTTACAAAGTTTTTTTTTTTTTTTTTTTTCCCAAAGTATTTCATTATGGAAGACAATATGCTTCTGTAACAATATTTATGATCTTTTGAATGAACTGGGCATTGTGTTGCCCAATTTATTCAGATTGGCATATATTTATTGATGTCTCAAAATTAAATTTAAAAAGCAGTTTTACTGCACAATGGAAATGCATTCCATCAGTTCCTCTAATTCATGCTGTTGACTTGAAAGAAACATATGAAACTATCTCCAAGGGTCTTAGTGTAATTAGTGTACAGTCATGGTACCTCATTATCATGACTTTGCTTAGAATGTCTGTTGTGCTCTTAAAGTAAATGGATTAATCACTGGTTTTCAGGGAGGTTCCACAAAATGCTGCTGTTTTCTGTTTGTGGGACAGTTGTACAACATAAAAATATTATATTGTGCAGCAGTGGGAAAAGAAGGAGGAATTTTTTACCAGGGAGAAATAATTTAAAATATGTTCCTCTGAGTGAACCAAAAAAAGGTTCATCTTCCTTTTTTGCTTATTAGCATTAGCATTAGTAGAGGCATATGATGCAAGAAAGCAAGCTTATATAGCATCAGCCAAATAAAAAAAAAAAAAAACCTTCCCATTTCACCCATCCATTCACTTCAAAACTTTCTCTAGTTCAGCCTTAAACTTATTTAAGCTGTCAACTTCCACAATGACAGATGGAAGCTTGTTCCAGCAATCAGCCACCCACTGACTAAAAGGCAAATTTCTGCACATCTATTCTACAACTGTCTTTCCTCAATTTGTATTTGTGCCCCCTCAAGTGCAGAATCTGAGCAAGAAGAAGAAACCTATCAGCATTCAGCTTGCTCACACTATTTAATGCCTTATACACCTCAATCAGATCACCTTGCAGGTGCCTGCCTAGTCTCCAGATATTGCAATTTACAGAACTTAAGCTTATCTTGGTAACAACAACCCTTAGTTCCATTCACCAATCTTGTTGCCCTTCTTCTGTACTCATTCCAACAGCTCTACATCCTTCCTAAAATAAGGCTTCCACATGTGTATGCAGTTCTCAAGGGTGCGGCCTGACCATTTCCTTATACAAGGCAATAATCATATCTTTATTCCTGCTAGCAAAATTCCTATATATCATTGACATGACACCATGAGCTACTCTTTCAGACTGTCTGCACTGCTCAGAAAACTTCATATCTGACTGCAAAATTACCCCCAGGTCCTTTTCATTCTCATTATAAGGCTTGTATTAATGAAGAATTTTGTTAAGGCTGTGGATAAAGCAGAAAGCGGATTCTGCTATCTAATGGAAGTGTTTCCCAATTTAACAGATGCCAAAGTGAAAGAAGGAATTTTCATTGGGCCTCAAATAGGCAAACTTTTGAAAGAGGATGTATTTGAAACAAACCTAAAGGATACTGAACCGACACTTTGGTGATCATTTAAATCAGCTGTACATGGATTTCTTGAAACAGGAAAAAGAAAATAATTAGGAATCTCTGGTGTCAAGTTTACTGCAATGTTGGAAAGATACAGGCTGCCAAATATCTTTGAAAATTCAGTTTTTTCATTCTCACCTCATTTTTGTTTCTGTCTAAATTTTGGAGATGTAAGTGATGAACAAGGGGAAATTACTTTCATCAGGACATATCCAGTGGTTGTATCAGGATCACTGAGACTGCCGTGATGGGAGATTACTGTCGGTTTCTTAAGAGAGAAAGCAAAATGCAGTATAAGAAAAACTCTAGTGGCAAACATTTCTAAAGGAAACAGTATGTATGTAGTATATACATACATACATACTGTATGTATGTATGTAGTATATTATAGAAATGTTTGGTTAAAGTATTTTAAAATGAATCAGACTAATTTTTAAGATTAACTTGTATTATTGTATGATATTTGAAATTGGCCATTCATCATATTGCTAAAATTTTAGTATATCTTTTGGTGGAGATAGAGATATATAATTTTGGAATCAGTGGATCAATTTTCTTTCGAATCTGCAATTTTTTCTCTGGAAGCATGAATTTTTCTTTTTCTTTTCTTTTTTCTTTTTTTTTTTTTGTTGGTCATTTTTATTAGAACTGGTCATTAGTTGGTCATTGTTATTAGAACTAAATTATGAAAGATGTAAAATATTATTTGGAGTCTTTACTCAAACATAATTATGATCTTGAATAACAAAAGCATAAAAGGATTCAATATTGGTCTTTTCTTTCTTGAGTAGTCAATAAAGATTAAGAAATAGGCAGTGAAAACTTTTACTGCCTATTAACTTACAGAGATGCATAATCTATTATGCATCTCTGTAAGTTAATTCAACATTGAATATTATTTGCTATTACAATATTGTGATTTTATGCTGCAGATCTGATATGTATCCTATTAACATATTCACACTGGGCTGCAGAATTCATGTGTTTCCTGAGGAAAGGTGTTTTTTGAGTAAATTCTCTTCTTTCAGGAAATTTTTCTTTTCTGTTCTGATTTATTTGACCTAAAATGATAGTAGGTGTGTAGCACTTAATCAGAACTGATTTCTGTGCTAATTAAGTGTGAATTACAGTCACCTCCTGGGGGTTACCCTGGCCAGATGTGGCCAGGTGTAATGGACGCTGCAATTTACTGGTGTTCATGCACTTTTGTTGTCATTTTTGTCATGATCATTTTTTTCACACTGTTTGAAAAGTAAAAGGACATTAGAAAAGTTTGCATGCTTTGCAATGTGTAGTAGTGAATAATTATAAATAATTTCTGTCAATAATTTCAGCAACCTATTGCTGGATATCCCTGCCTGATGGCATTGATATAAGTAAGGGAGAGAGTGACCTCCCAGTATCTGATTATGTTTTATGTGCTACTGCAATTAAATATGATTTTGTTTTATGTCTTCTGTTGGTTTTTTTGTATGATATGGAAATATGAAAAGTTATTTATTAAAAAATAATAAAATAAATAAAAAATAAAGCCTTTTGTAATCTGTAAAAGTTTTGTTTAATCAAGGAAGATACCTATATAGATGTCTTTTAAGTAAAATAAATATACTCATTCCCATGTAATAATTCATTATTTCCATTAAATATAATTGATATAAAGAATGCAGAACAATGTTACTGCATGTTCTGATCATATTCTTACAACAACTTATTATAATTTGGGTAGTGTAATGGCAACTTGCAGTCATACTCTGCAGTCAAAGAATTTTGAGATCCTGGAAATAGATAAATTTTTTTGAAAATTTTTCCATCTTTTTACTTAATACTAAATTGTATTTAGTAAAAAGTTTTAATAGTTCTAGTCACATTCATTGGCTTATTTTTAAATTTAGTAAGTTATAATTTAATATTTTTTAGAGCTTTTGTATCACTGATTTCACTGCGAATAACCTATCTCTTAATTTTAACTTGTAATGCAGTGTATCATAATGGGAATGTAGTATTCTTATTGTAGTAAATAAGTAGTTTGAAGGTTCTGTTCATGTAGGTTGGCATCTGTTTTTAGCTAAGAAATTAGAAAGGTAATAGAATTATTTAAAATGTAATGGTATTAATGCGTACTACGTAAAATAACTACTGATAACTTATAAATGATGCAATGTACATAATGTAATCTAAAATAGTGTAAAATAGTTTGTACTGCTGTAAAATAAGAGGGATTAGTGCAGCATTATTATTTTCATATCTATAGCTTCATGTATTGTTTTTAAATTAAATTTTGACTAAAATCATGCCTCATACTAGACTGTCAAAGCACCAGCCTCAAAGTAGCAGGAATGTTGTGGTTTAGGGGAGAACTTTTGAGGGCATTTCTCCTGTGAATTAGGACTACATTTTATATGCCAACTGTTTTCTTTTTGTAAAGCTAATGTTAGCAGGGCATGATACAGCCACAGGGGTGCCTTTTTGTGTGTGTGTGTGTTCATTGCAAAGGACATGAAGCGGTTAATTGAAAATTGTGCATTTTGATGGGCTAATATTAGGGCTTGAGAGATAGGGTTGATGCCCTCAAAGGTTTACAAGAGGGACCCACAAAGCACCCAGCTTCCTGTCCCAATGCTCGAGCCCATGCTCAAGCAACAGACAATGCAGTGACATCCTCCGCAATAGAGATTCTTGGTCCCAAAGGAAGCAGTTGTAGTTGGGGGATTGTCAGGGAAGCGGGAGGAAATATATTATGCAAAAAGGATAGGTGAAATAGCACCAGGTTATATCTGCCATGGGCTAAAGTTGATGACATTGTAGGAGAGCTATCATCTTTTAAGGTGACAAAAGGTGATGTACACATTGGTACTAATGATATTAGGAGTAGGAGTCTAAGGATTTAATTAACAAGTACAAGGCAAGGTTGAGAAAAAGTTGAGATTTAGGATTGAAATTTAAAATGTTGCAGTCCTCTCCAGACAATGGTAGGAAGTAAGTAAGTGATGAGAGCTTGTCAATAAGTTTGGCTCTTGAGAGACTATGCAATGCTCATGGGGGAAGAATTTTTCTCAGTGTGGTATGTGCCCCAAAATCCAGAAGAACCTAAAATCCCTCCTGGATTTCAGGATTCAGATGTCCTATAGAGAAGATTAGAAAAATTCAGAAGTCCCATAGTGTAGCATTAGCATTAGCATTAGTAGAGGCATATGATGCAAGAAAGCAAGCTTATTCAGCATCAGCCAAAAAAAAAAAAAAAAAACCCCTCTCCCATTTCACCCCTCCGTTCGTTCGAAATACCTGTCCAGTTGAGCTTTAAATTTGTTTAGGCTATCAACTTCAACAAGTGATGGAAGTTGGCTCCACCAACCACCACCCGCTGGCCAAAGGCAAATTTCCGCACATCTATCCGACATCCGTCCTTCCTCAATTTGAATTTATGCCCTCTGAGGTGATTACTCTGAGAAAGATGAAGAATTCCATTGGCATTGAGCATGCTCAAACCATTCAAAGTCTTATACACCTCTATCAGATCACCTCGCCGGTGCCTAGTCTCCAGACTCTGTAATTTGCAAAACTTAAGCCTTTCTTCGTAAGAGCAACCCTTTGTTCCATTTACTAATCTTGTTGCCCTTCTCTGTACCCGTTCCAGCAGCTCTACATCCTTCTTGAAATGAGGCCTCCAGACCTGTATACAGTACTCAAGATGTGGCCTAACCATTGCTTTATACAAGGGAATAATCACCTCCTTATCCCTGCTAGAAAAATTCCTGTATATCATTGACAAGACACCATGAGCTACTCTTGCAGCTCGTCTGCACTGCTCAGAGAACTTCATATCTGCCTGCACAATTACCCCCAGGTCCTTTTCATTCTCCACCACTGTCAGTGTAGTACCGCAGAGTTGATACATTGCTCTGGGGTTACTGTTTCCCATATGTAGTACTTTACATTTGTCAATGTTAAACTTCATTTGCCACCTCTCAGCCCATCTGTTCAACCTTTCCAGATCCTGTTGCAGCAGCATAGCGTCAGTAGTGTCCTTAACGACCCTGCCAACCTTTGTATCATCTGCAAACTTAGACATTAAACTTGATATCCCATCATCAATATCATTCATAAACACCGAAAACAACAATGGACCCAACACTGAACCTTGAGGAACTCCACTAATAACATTAGTCCACGTTGAGCAGTGTCCATTGATTACCACTCTCTGTCTTCTGCCACTCAACCATCCCCTTATCCATAGCAGCAATTTGCCTCTGATGCCACACTGCTCCAATTTGTGCAGCAGTCTTCCATGTGCAACAGTATCAAAAGCCTTTCTAAGATCCAAATATATAATATCAAAGTTATTCCCTGCATCCAGTTCTTTTGTGACTACATCATAGTATCCAATCAAATTGGTCAGGCAAGACCTGCCCTTAACAAAACCATGCTGCGTCTGAGCTATAACTGAATTCTTGTCTAGATGATCCTGCAGTGCTTCTTTAACCAGTGCCTCCATTAATTTACCTGGAACAGAAGTTAAACTAACAGGTCTATAATTACTTGTGTCAGCCTTTGATCCTCCTTTGTGAATTGGGGTTACATTTGCACATCTCCAGTCTATGGGTACCTCCCCTGAGTCCAAAGAAACTCTCATAATTATGGCTAGGGGTTAGCATACTTCCTTTGCTGCCTCCTTTAATATAACCGGATAGATCCCATCCACCCCAGGTGCCTTTTTTATGTTTATCCTCAACAATCTCTCCTCCACTTTCCTCTCAGTTATTACAAAATCATCCAGCTCACTTCCAATGTTTACTTTACCTACATCATTCTCCTTCCTGAATAACTCCTCATGCGTGAATGTAGATGCAAAATACTCGTTTAGATTGTTAGCCACCTGAGCAGGATCCTCAACTGTTGAACCATCAATATCCAGTGGACCAATCTGATTCATCCCTTTCCTTCTCGAGTTCAAGTATGTAAAGAACTCTTTTCTGTTTTTCTTTGCATCCTTTGCCAAGGATTTTTCGTAGTCTGCCTTTGCCTGCCTAATCTCCTTTGTGACTTGGTTACAGACCAACTTATATCTATCATAGGCTTCCATGTCACCCATTAATTTGTATGTATCCCATGCATTTTTCTTCTCTGCCACATGTCTCATTAGTTCATCTGACAACCATTTAGGCCTAAACCTTGAACAAGATTTCTTAGTTGGTATGTAAAGCCTGGTAGCCTCCAAGATTAGTTCCTTGAATGCTTCCCATTTTGAGTTTGCTGTTGGTAACATCATCAGTTGGTCCCACTGTATAGAATTTAAATACTGTCTCAGTCCATTATAGTCGCCTTTACGAAAACAAAAACCCTTCCCTTTACCTCTGATGGTAGTTACCTCCTTGAGTAAATCCCACTTCAACACACTGTGATCACTGCCACCTAGTGGTTCATTTATCTGCAGGTTCTTAATGCATGAAGAATCACTACTGATAATCAGATCAAGAGTATTGCTCCCTCTTGTTGCCTCACGAACATGCTGATGTAGAAAACAATCATCCAATAAATCCACAAAAGCCTTGCTAGTATGCGAGTGACCAACCCACAAATTCCAGTCAATATCTGGGAAATTAAAATCCCCCATTATAAGACTCTCTGATTTACTGGCCCACTCTATTTCCCTGTACAGTTTCTTATTATACTCATCAGAGTCATTAGGCCTATAGCACACTCCTACTCTCAATTTTGATTTCCCTATGCTTATGTCACACCAAGCTGACTCGACACTGCCCTGTCCATCGATGTCGACTGGCTTCACTTCCTTGGACTTTATGTGTTTCTTAATTAATAGCATAACCCCTCCTCCCCTGTCTATCCTTTCTATACACATTGTATTCCCCAAATTCCGGTTCCGCATTACTTATATCTGTGTGACAACACGTCTCTGATATCCCAACAATATCTGCCTTTGATGTTTTGAGCAATACCTCAAATTCATCAAATTTATTTACCAAACTCCTAGCATTGGTGTACACGCAGGTATAAATGCACCTGTTTCTATTCTTAGCTACCCTAACACAACCCATGTGTTTACTTGTAATGCAATGACTACCAGCAGTCTCTGAAATATCCTGCATCTTGTTTTTCAGACTTCTGCTCATTTGAATAGAAGCAGTGCAAGAATCACTTCCACCTCTGCCAGTGGCTACTGTTAATCTATTAGTCCTTGTATCCCCCCCCCAACTAGCAGTTTTCCGACCCACCTAACACTGCCTCGACAGCATCAGCAAAAATTCTTGCACCCTTTCTATTTAAGTGTATCCCATCCCTGTAGAAGCAATCTCTCCTGTTAACAAGTACAGTCCAGGCTGAAAAAAATTCTACCCCTTGAGCCTTGCACAATCCCTCCAGGGCCGAATTGATCGACAAGGCTCTCATCATATACTCCCTCCTATCGTGTCTGGGCAGAATTGCAGACACTTTCAAGTTCAACCCTAATTCACGGCTTTTTTTCAACAGTGATTACAGCAAGTACAGGTCAACCTGTATAATTCCGCCGGTCTCCTACTCTTAATATCATTAGTGCCAACGTGTACAACTATATCACCTTTTGTGCCCTTAAAAGATGATATCCGCTCTACAACGTCATCAACCTTTGCCCCTGGCAGACATACCCTGGTCCTATTCCACCTATCCTTTTTACAAAGCATGTTCCCCGTTTCCCTGACAATAGAGTCACCAACAACTACTAGTTCCTGTGGGACCAGCGCATTCTGCCTAGGGGGCTGCTTCTGTGTTGCCTGATGACCAAGTGCAAGCTCTGGCGTTGATGTGGGCAGCTGAGAGCTTGATGGGCCCCTCAATTTATTTCCTTCGAGGGCATCCACCCTGTCCTTCAAGGTCTCATAAAGGCCCATAACAACGCTGAGTTGTCGCCTGATTTCCTTGCACTCCTTACATCGTGCACACACAAAGACATCCCCCTTGGCAGTATCATGTCCCGTACCCGACTGCTCCGCAAACATCAAGCAAACAGTGCATTTTAATAGACTGTGATTCAGAGGGCAACTGCCCCCCTCAGTTCTCCCCTGAACCACAGCACTCCCATTAGCTTGAACCTTTTGCTTTGCTGCTCTGGTCAGAGTCATGATTCCAATTTAATTCAATAAAATTTAAAACAAAAATTAAATCCTTAAGTTATATCCCAAAACAGTTATGTTATATATATATATATATATATATATTTTTTTTTTTTTTTTCGGTATCTAGTGTTCCCTTTATACAACTTCCGTGTCACGTGTACCACTATAGTTATGTATTAATTATTTGTTACGATTAAGTCGTTATATATATTTATAGAGTTAAAAATACAATTTAATTGACAATAAAGTTTATCAAGATTAATAGATTTATTGATTAATTGACAATATTATATTATGCACAATACTACACTAAGCTTATGCTATCGTGTAAAAATGGCGGGAATTCACGAACGGTACTTCTACGGACTCGTAAGTATTGATTAGCTTCCAAATCTCGCTATCTAAATTTAGAATAAACTAAGGATCCTGACTAGGTCTATAATCTACTTATAGAAGATAATTTGATATAACAATTGGTTAATAAATCGACTAAATTTGGTTAAAAAAAAAAAAAAAAAAAAAAAGACCTCTCGTTCAATTTGTGACACATGGATTTCATACCGTTACCGATACTAAGTAATATCTACAAAATCTCTGTCTAAGTTAAACTTTAAACTAAGTATCGTAACTAGGAATATAAAGCTACTCTAGAAAAAAGTTAATATGACAATTTAAACTAATAAAGCAGAAAATAAATCAGGAAAAACTTCTCTGTTTGAAGAGCTTTAAGGAGCAACGTCTGCACAGGCTAGAAAAATAAGACAGCTGTAACACAGTTTTTGTTGCAACTGTTTTAAAGGAAACAGCTCCTTTAAAATAGAGTGCTGGGTGCAATGCTAACAAAGGACAAAGTTATGAATAGAATATAATTTATTTACAGTCTTGTGCCAAATATCAAAGGAGAGTTTCTCCTACTTTTCTTAACTGAACAGCAGGCTCATTCCATTTCTAATATGAGTTGTTTTTTGTGAGATGCTACCACACTGCGACCAACCATACTTTTATGGACACAGGTAAAAACTCATGGTTAGCCCCCCCAACCACTACATGGTAGATGACTCATCAACTGGTGCAATACCACCACTTTGTTATTGGAGACTTAAAGGGGTGAAACCCACGTTTAGTCTCCAGAGCTAAGTTCAGGTCAACCCTTCTCCATCTCTTCCATCATGCAGCATGACTGATGTCGTTTGAAGTTATGATGAACACCATGGCGAGATCTAAACTTCCTTACATTTCGTGGGTACAGCTCTATTGCTACACCGGAACAACCCTATTGGTAACTCTCTAGGAGGCTTCCGGATCAGCTAGTGTATAATCTTGCTACCTCTACTCTGCCAGATAATGACTGGAGGGAGTCAGAGTAGTGTGCATGCAGGGGACATTGTCGAGACCACATTATGTCAAGGATCTGGGTATATACCATGTGTACACCATAGCCAAAAATTTCATTACTTCATACAGCATGTCTCCCCCCCACTTTTTCTTACTATTGAATACATCATGAATTGTTAAACTAATAGAGCAAGCTTATCTGCAAAAAGATCTAAACCTCCTAATTTCACAAATATATGTGGTCTCAGTTCTAATCTCAACGATGTCCATTTCCACTTACAGTCTGCCAAACCCCATGTACTTTTTCTGACAGAATCTCAGTTATCAGTTGATTCAATTACTGCTCATCTCAGTTGTCCAAATTATTTGCTCTATGATTCCTTTCACCTCAAAGGTGGTACTTGTGCATATGTCCGTTCCGATATTTCCTGTCAGAGAATTGGTAATTTGGAATCTCCTCTCTTCAATCTTCTCTGGCTTATAATCTCTCTACCTCATTGTGTCAAATTCATCTGTTGTCTCTACTGTTCTCCCAATTCCATTAATCACTTGGAGCTCTTTGACTTCCTCTCTTTGCAACTTGACTTTCTCCAACTTTCCTAACAGCCAGGTAATTTTCCTTGGTGATTTTAATGTTCAGAACTCTAGCTGGCTTCCATTTTCGTACGTAATTCTTGAAAATTACAGTTTACAGAAGTTAGTCTAATGTCAACAAATATCTTCTTTTGCCTTCTCACCCTCCAACCCGTGCACGATACTAAGTACTATGCGGTGCCTCCGTAGCCAGGTGGGCAGGAGCAGCAGTGTGTAGCACATGCTTCTTGATTAGACCGGGGTTCGAGCCTGTGACCACTAAATACGGAGGATGCAGAAAGGTCGGGGAATGACCACCGCATATCCCCGGAGCAATATGGCCTTAGTTGCTAATGTTCCTAAAAACCAAATAACAATTAAGTACTATAGGTTCTAATACCTCTCGTGTTTGGGGTTTGCATAAAATAAAAAAAAAATAAATAAAAAAAAAGAAAGAAAAACCAAAAGATTGTTTTGTTAGTTTTTGTCTCCAGTAGGACATTTTTCTTGTCTAACCAGCTTAGAGGACAGAAGACTATTTTTCTCTCCCGTAATTGTACTATATGTGAATATTTCTTGTTGCATTTTTTTCCCTTTCAAATAGAAAAGATTGAAAGATGTGTTTGCAAATAATTGTTGATAAAATGCAATTCAATGCTAATGTTTTGCAATTACATTATAGAGCCAAAAATATTTTTCCTAGAACGTATACCTGAACAGTTCTTTGATTGCCATTAAAAGTTACCCAAAGTCTGAGCATAATTTTTTTTTTTTTTGCACTTAAAAAATGAGCACGCTTAAATGAGTTTGTTAAAAAATTGCTGTAGCTTGGTTTTCTTTTATGCAAAATTATATTTGATTTACCAAAATAATTTTTATTACTTATGCATCTTAGTAAAACTATCTGAATGAAAAATTTCAGACCTGTACTATTATCAGTTAAAATGCATTATTTATTTAAATTTCCTTTCAGCTTTAGTGCCATTGGAAAATGAAGATGATATGGAGATATATGGAGTTGTTCAGTCTCTTCGGCAGCATTCTTCAACTATAGTAGGCATAGTTTTTTCCAATTTTAAGAGGACTGGATCGCTACCGGAAAGTTTACATTACAAAATACGCTACGCATCAATTACTGATTTCGATACAAAATATCGTTTTCCTGTAACAAGAACCAAAGGATTAAGGGATTTTGATGGTAATTGTTTCTTTATTATGGTTTTGTGTTTAAAAAATGAAAATAGCCTTACTTGTTACTTGCATTTCTAGTTATGTACAGTACTACTCTGATTAGCAAAGTGATTGCATATCTGAAGGAGATTGTGCTATCTAATGACATTGTATTTTACAAATAGCTCATATAATGACACAGACATTTACCACTTTGAAATTTAGTGGGTCACATTTGTAACACATTAAATGAAACAGTGTTAAAGAAAACATTGATGCTTGGGGCCACAAACTTTTTTTTTTATTATGGATTATAATCTGTGTACTTAGTCACTAATATATGACCAAAATAGAAATATCAGTTTTTTTACGAGTTTTTCTTTTTTTTTTGTGAGACCTTTGTCATGTCCAAAGACCCAGTTGTAAAAAATGTTGCTTCTGGTCACAGGACATGTACTGCTTTTTTAAATTTGCACTGTATATTTCTTGAGTTGATATGAGGTTAAGAAATTGCATGGTGTAATATACAGTAATTGTCAGTGCTTTTTTTTGTAGCCAGCACCTCCATAGCCAGGTGGGAAGGAGCAGCAGTGCGTAGCACACGCTTCGTGATTACACTGGGGTTTGAGCCCGTCACCACCAAATATGGAGGATTCCGAAAGGTCAGGGAATGACCACCGCATATCCCGGAACAGTATGGCCTTAGTTGCTAATGCTCCTAAAAACCAAATAACAGCTTTTTTTGTAAAAAAAAAAAAGGTGTAGCTACCCTTTTTCGGGCCTGGAGGCAAAGAACATGTTCGGGCCCCTACTGAATTAATGAAAATTGCAAAAAAACAGGAGGCAACCAAAGACACCAGGCCCCTAAAGGTTCCAGGCTGTTTGTTTGTATTTGGTTTTTAGGAGCATTAGCAACTAAGGCCATATTGCTCCGGGGATATGGGTTGGTCATTCCCTGATCTTTCCGCATCCTCTGTATTTAGTGGGTCACGGGCTTGAATCCCAGTATAATCAAAAAGCATGTGCTACGCACTGCTGTTCCTGTTCACCTGGCTACAGAGGAGCCAGGGTCTGTGCCTGGAGGCAATTGCCTTGCCTGCCTACATGGTAGCTACGCCACTGGCCGGTACTCATTCTTTGCTATCAAGAAAAATTGAAAATTTAAAGGACACGAAAAGTACAGTACTCTAAAAAATTATTTCCTGATATTGTTATTTAGTAGTAATGTTTTTTGGAATAAGAACAACAAATTAAGTATATTAACACACAGTTTATTAAGCAAAAATTTATTATTCAAGTAAATAAAAAATAAGTAAATGTTTAAAAAATAAGTAAAAATTATTAAAAAAAAATAAGTAAAAATAATTTCATAATAAAGTTTTTATAGAATATTCTAAAATTTTATCGAGTTCTCATCCAACACACACTATGCCGACTTCTTACTGTTTATCTGTTGCTGAATGACGTTTCCGAAGCAGCCACGAATCGACATATTTTGCTGGATCGAAGCGGGTCAGCGGTGGGCCACAATTTTAAGAAACAGTAGTGAAGAAACTGTTTTTGTCATCAGTGTAGCTCTGGTTGGGCTGATGATCAAATTCATTTGTGAAAATCCTCATTCATATTCACTCGATGAAATTGGTATCGTACTCAGAGTGTTCATCAAATGCTCTTCAATTTTTCCAAAAACTGCCTTTTTGATTAGGTATTCAAAATGGATGAATTGTATCTCTTTCATTTAACTTAATCCTAATTGACAATTTTCTAAATTCATTCTCACCAAATTCATGTAATACCTTCGTTGTCCTAATTTTCCTTCTCTCATTATCGATATTATCGCTAGTTCTTAAATTTGAATTTTTTTTTGAAACTGTCCAAAATGTCGGTGTCATTCGGATATTCAACTACTGTTGCCATGTAAACAGAGATAGGGAAAATTTACAGAAAAATGTAGATAGCGCACTTCCACGAAACAACAGATGATTATTTGTCGAGGTAACAGAAAATCACTCTCCCTCACTGTTAACTCTCCCTCACCTTCTCCACTTACAATAAACTAGGTTCCCTATTTAATTCTTACAAAGATACACACAAATATCCCATCAGTGATCTCAATAACTTAATATATCTCATAAAATGTCAATCAAACTGCGACACCTGTTACATCGGCAGCACAACCACCAAATTCGGTTCCTCCACAACTTCCAATACCTGCACATACTACCACTTCAACAGTTTCAAGACAAGTCAATCCTGCACTGAGTTAACAACCCATGTTCAAACCCACAACCACACCCCCCTTGTTGACTCTGCCATCACTATTATTAAACTTAGATCGAGCTACAGAATTCTTCAATATGAAGCCCTCACCGTCGAATGGTACCGACACCATTCTGATCTCAACATTATTAACGCTAAACTTCCCTTCAACCTTTCACCGGCTTGGAACCTCTCGCGGCTAAAGTTCCCACGTGTCAAAAAGAGCATCATGGGAGTTTAGATTAACTTTAAATACAACACGCGCTCACTTCTCTTCCATTTGCCAACATGACGGTTTACTCACGAGAGTCCATCGTAACGACTATTGACACCACCGGTCTTCTCTCTTTTTTTCATTCACGTCTTTTAACCTCTTTATGACAACCAAGGATTGGAGATCTGCATTTCTACTTCCTTGCGCTCATTTTAAAATCTGTTTAAATATTTTCACCCCATTCCCCACCTTAGTTCTATTTAATGCCTCTTTCAACCTAAATTTAACTACCATCTACAAAAAAAAAATTTTATTGCAGATTTATATAAGGTGAGTACCGTTTTCTAAGCATTTGCTATTCATTTTTTAGCTTGATATACCATCATCAATATCATTTATAAATACAGAAAACAATAATGGACCCAACACTGAACCCTGAGGGACTCCACTAATAACATTTAGTCCACGATGAGCAGTGTCCATTGATTACCACTCTCTGTCTTCTCCCCCTCAACCATCCCTTTATCCATAGCAGCAATCTGCCTCCAGTGCTACACTGCTTCAATTTGTGTACCAGTCTTCCATGTGCAACAGTATCAGAAGCCTTTCTAAGATCCAAGTATATAATATCAAAGTTATTCCCTGCATCCAGTTCTTTTGTGACTGCATCATAGCATCCAATCAGATTGGTCAAGGCAAGGCTTTCTCTTAACAAAACCATGCTGTGTCCGAGCTATATCTGAAGTCTTGTCTAGATGATCCTGCAATGCTTCTTTAACCAGCGCTTCCATTAATTTCCCTGGAACAGAAGTTAAACTAACAGGTCTGTAATTACCTGTGTCAGCCTTTGATCCTTCTTTGTGGATTGGGGTCCAGTCTATGGGTACCTCCCCTGAGTCCAAGGAAGCTCTCATAATTATGGCTAAGGGTTTGCTTACTTCCTTTGCTGCCTCCTTTAATATAACTGGATAGATCCCATCCACTCCAGGTGCTTTACTTATGTTTATCTTCAACAATTTCTCCTCCACTTTACTCTCAGTTATTACAAGATTATCTAGCTTACTGCCAGAGTTGAATACACCTCTGGCATTCCCCTCGATGAATAACTCCTCATGTGTGAATGTCGATGCAAAATCTTGTGTGGCAGTATAGTGGGTTTACTTTTCACTCCTTTGGAGAAGTCTGGGTTCAGTTCCTGTTAGAGGAATTTTCAAAGGACTGTAGTCTTTTCTGGACTGTGGAAGACTATCTGACATGGAGGAAGATACTTAGGCAATACAATGTTTTGTTTACTGTAGTAATGATAACACTCCATCGACCTTGACAGCATTGCATAGCAACTCTGCTGGCACAGAATAATTATGCGTATACTGTGGCAGCTGCAAGAAAAATCTTGAAATTCACTGAACAGATTGAGTATACGCATTTTATTAATTTTCTTGGAGTTAATATGTATATTTTATCATATATAAAATTGTGGAAAGTTTATTAATTTCTTCTTTCAACAGCACTGTATTTAATTGTTGTTTTATACAATTTTTATGAACAGACATTCAACTGATATTGTGCTTGTTATATCTTCTGATTTGGTACTTCTTGTTGAAGTACCGACTGCAAGCTAAGAAAGGCATTTGTTCCAATGCACCTTTTTTCTGTAGACTTCTGTTTGCAGGGGGTTGCACAAGTGAGTAATATAGGACAGTAACATTGTGATCAGTATGACATTTATCAGTATTCAATCATGCAGCTGCATATTAGAAACTGATAGAGAAGCCATTTAGAAGTTGCAGATATTCTGGTAAGCATGAGATTATTAAAAGCAAAAGCTCAGTCTGATCTCAAAGAATTAAATAAGAAAGCAAAAAATTCTCACATTTCCAGTTAGAGCAGAGGTTCTCAAACTTTCTCGGTTCACGATGCCCTTATGTTCCAGTAATTTTTTCGTGGTGCCCCTAGGCCAAAAGAAATAGCTAACACAGTGGCTTTTGACCCTTTCATAATCCGATTCTGTGTGTGTGTGTGTGTGTGTGTGTGTGTGTGTGTGTGTGTGTGTGTGTGTGTGTGTGTGTGTGTGTGTGTGTGTGTGTGTGTGTGTGTAATATTTAAAAATATATGTGTTATATGATAGTTATTATAATATAATTATAAACAAAGTTACAATTCATAATACAAATTCATCATCATCATCCATTTTCAATCCATTACAGGATGAAGGCTTCTCCAGCAACTTTCCAGTTTTTTCTGTTTTGTGCAATGGCCATCCATTTACTACCCAACAACTCATGAATTTCATCTGTCCATCTCTGTCATTGTCTTCCAGGTTTTCTTCTAGCTCCTCTTGGGTACCATTCTGTTATTCTCTTAGTCCATCTGTCATCATGTCTTCGAGCTATGTGTCCTGCCCAAGACCATTTTAGTTCTTTAGTTTTGATAAGAATGTCCTTTACTTAAGTTTGCTCCCTAATCCATGTGTTTCTCTTCTTATCTAACAGTCTGATTCCAATTATAATTCGTTCCATTCTTTGCTGTGTAGTTCTCAGCTTCTCTTCCATTCTTTTGGTGAGTGCCCAAGTTTCACTTCCATAAGTCATGGTGGGTAGCATACATTGGTTCTTTATTTTACGTTTCAGACAAATTGGGATATTGCTCCTCATTATGTGACTATATTTCTTGATTGCTATCCATCCAGAATTTATTCTTTTCTTGACTTCCAGCCATTTATCATTATTACAGCTGACGACTTGTCCCAGATAAGTATATGACTCCACCTTTTCAATTATTTCCTGCTCCTTCAATCATTATATTCCTTTCTATGGCATACTTGTTCACCATTACTTTTGTTTTAGCCATATTCATCTTTAGTCCAAAATCCTTACTAACTCTGCATAACTGATTAAGATTTTCCTCTAATTATTTGGGATCGTGGCTTATGACCGCAATGTCATCTGCATATCGTAAATGGTTTAGCTACTCTCCATTCAGTCTAATCTTCCAGTCTAATCTTTCAAAAACTTCTTCAAGGACAACAGTAAACAACTTTGGAGATATTGTGTCTCCTTGTCGAACTCCCTTCTCAATTTTAAATTTACTACTGTCTTTTTTTAGTCTAATAAAGGAGGTAGCATTCTCATATATTTTCTTCAAAATCATATACAAATTATATATACTTATATAATAATTTTATGCTTTATATAGAGGTACTAAATAACCATCAATTATAGATCACCACAAAATTAAAAAGATACGGTACAATGGATACCTTTTCATAATGAAATAAATTAAAAAAAAAAAAAAAGTTTAAGTAACTTAAATCCAAATTACATGCCACCCCTGAAATGTTGTTTCAGCACCCCCCATTGAAATCCAATGAGTTAGAGTATTACAAAAGCATGAAGTGACTGACTGGATGTTTCAAAAAGAGAAAATTGTTCTGCTGCTTTTGTACTGTATTTTCTACAGATAGACTCAGGGTATTGATAAGACAAGTTAAATAATCTTAATAAAGCATTTCAGTGCCATGAATGTTTTCAAGGCCAAGTATCATCTGTTATTATGCTTGCGATATCTGAATGACTTAAATCAGACTTGATCTCCCTTTAACAGATCCATACTGTAATACAGGAGTAGGGAGACTGTCTCCATGTGGGACTAGTTTAATTGCAATATCTGAACGACAGAAATGCAATTGTCAATATCTTGACAGCTGCATTTCTGTCAACATAATCATGCATTACTTATTTAAATATTAACTCCATTATTTCCCCTTAAACTGAAGTGAAATTACAAATCTATAAAGGCACCTCCATAGCTAGGTGGGAAGGAGCAGCAGTGCATAGCACACGCTTCTTGATTAGACCGGGGTTCAAGCCCGTCACCACCAAATACGGAGGATGTGGAAAGGTCAGGGAATGACCACCGCATATCTCGGAGCAATATGGCCTTAGTTGCTAATGCTCCTAAAAACCAAAAAACAAGTCTATAATTATTCACTTTGACCTTTGAAACCCCTATCCTTTGTGAATAGGGGAGTCATTTGCACATTCTCCAATTTGTAGGAATCCTTCATGAACTGAAGGATGCTCTCATAATGATGGCCAAAGTTTGCTTACCCCTTTTGCTACCTCTCAATATAATTGGAGAGATCCATCCTTACTAGGTACCTTATTTACTTTTAACTTCAACAATTTGTTATTTCAAAAAAGCTTCTTCATGGATGAATGTAGATGCAAAATATTTATTCAGTTTGTCAGTAATCTGAACAGGACCATCAATAGTTACGTTATTCATAATTCGTATTCAGTGGACCCATTTGGTTCATCCCTTTCCTTGTAGTTCTAACATAAGCGAATTGCTACTTTTCTTTGCATCATTAGACAAAGACTTTTTGTAGTCTATCTTAGCTTGCTTTAGTGTCCCTTAGTGACTTGATTGCAAACTAGTTTGTTATTTAGAGTCAAACCATGCATTTTATTCCTATGCCACTATATCTCATCAGTTCATCTGACATTCTAAGTACATGCCTAAGCAAGGTGAAACAATGAATGGCTCATTAAATCAGTTATGGTTCCTTAGATCTTACCTTTTTACTTGGATAACTGTGGTAATTCTAGAGCTAATACATGCAGCAGAGCTCCAATCAAATGACTGCTCACTCTGTACAAATCACAAATCCTCCTTAGCATGGAATATTGTTCCCACATCTGGGTCAGTGCCCCCAAAACCTCTCTCAGGCTTCTAGATTCCACTGTCTCGTAGACGTACTGTTTATGCTACATTCCTTTTCTACAGATACTTCCATAGGCACTGTTCTTCTGAATTGGCTTCTATAATTCCCGCTCTCTCTTTCAAAACAGTCCGAACATGTGCTGTCACAAGCCAATGTCCATTTACTGTCGAACTTCAGACTCAACCAACTTTTCATCTTCCTCGTTTATTCATTCAACTGCCGTTTTCTGGAACAACCTTCCTTCATACGTATTTCCTGAAAATTACAATGTACAGATGTTCAAGTCTAATGTCAACAAATATCTTCTTTCGTCTTCTCAACCTCCAACCCAAGCACAGTACTAAGTACTATAGGTTCTAATACCTTTCATGTTTGGGCCATAAAAAAAAAAATTCATTTAGGTATTAATCTTGAATGAGATTTCTTAGCTGGGATAAAGAGCCTAGTATGATTCTACAGTATAAAAAGCCTATTATGATTCTGTGGTCTTGAACACTTCTCAGTTAAAACTTGCAGTTTTATTATCAATTGGTCCCATTAGAAAAAAAAATTTCAAAACTGTCTGAGAAAATTATAGTCAGCTTTACAAAAACAAAATTTCTTCCCTTTACCCCTTTTGACAGTAGTTATGTTGTTAACATGTAACTGTTCATGCTAGTGTTTTTTGAGATATCACATGCACATTTAGTGAAATGGATAAAAAGTCACCTTAGTTATTTCATTTATAATGTTAAAAATCAGCAATAAAAAAAAAATTAATGTCACATTTTTATTATGATGAACACATACACAGAATTACTGCTGCCATAATATATGTAAAGGGTGTGTGCTTTGCTAATTTTAAATTTGTATTTTTCAGCACGCACATATAATTTAAAAAAAATTTTTTTTATGAAACCCCAAACACGAGAAGTATTAGAACCATGGCGCCTCCATTGCCAGGTGGGCAGGAGCAGCAGAGTGTAGCACATGCTTCTTTAGCATTAGCATTAGCATTAGCATTAGTAGAGGCATATTATGCAAGAAAGCAAGCTTATTCAGCATCAGCCAAAAAAAAAAAACCCCACTCCCATTTCACCCCTCCGTTCGTTCGAAATACCTGTCCAGTTGAGCTTTAAATTTGTTTAGGCTATCAACTTCAACAACAAATGATGGAAGTCGGTTCCACCAACCAACCACCCGCTGGCCAAAGGCAAATTTCCGCACATCTATCCGACATCCGTCCTTCCTCAATTTGAATTTATGCCCTCTGAGGTGATTATTTTGAGCAAGATGAAGAATCCCATTGGCATTGAGCATGCTCAAACCATTCAAAGCCTTATACACCTCTATCAGATCACCTCGCCGGTGCCTAGTCTCCAGACTCTGTAATTTGCAAAACTTAAGCCTTTCTTCGTAAGAACAACCCTTTGTTCCATTCACTAATCTTGTTGCCCTTCTCTGTACCCGTTCCAGCAGCTCTACATCCTTCTTGAAATGAGGCCTCCAGACCTGTATACAGTACTCAAGATGTGGCCTAACCATTGCCTTATACAAGGGAATAATCACCTCCTTATCCCTGCTAGAAAAATTCCTGTATATCATTGACAAGACACCATGAGCTACTCTTGCAGCTCGTCTGCACTGCTCAGAGAACTTCATATCTGCCTGCACAATTACCCCCAGGTCCTTTTCATTCTCCACCACTGTCAGTGTAGTACCGCAGAGTTGATACATTGCTCTGGGGTTACTGTTTCCCATATGTAGTACTTTACATTTGTCAATGTTAAACTTCATTTGCCACCTCTCAGCCCATCTGTTCAACCTTTCCAGATCCTGTTGCAGCAGCATAGCGTCAGTTAGTGTCCTTAACGACCCTGCCAACCTTTGTATCATCTGCAAACTTGGACATTAAACTTGATATACCATCATCAATATCATTCATAAACACTTCTTGATTAGATTGGGGTTCTATCCCGTGACCACCAAATACAGAGGATGGGGAAAGGTCAGGGAATGACCACTGCATATCCCCGGAGCAATATGGCCTTAGTTGCTAATGCTCCTAAAAAACCAAATAACAATGACAACTTAGAACCGTGCTTGGGTTGGAGGTTGAGAAGATGAGAGAAGATATTTGTTGACATTAGATTTGAACTTCTGAGACTGTAATTCTCAGGAAAGACGTATGAAGGAAGGTTGTTCCAGAAAACGGCAGTTGAGTGAATAAATGAGGAAGATGAAAAGTTGGTTCTGTGAGTTTGAAGTTGGACAGTAAATGGATGTTGGCTGGTGGTGGCATGCGTTCAGACTGTTTTGAAAGAGAGAGCAGGAATTATAGAAGTCAGTTCAGAAGAACCGTGCCCATGGAAGTATCTGTAGAAAAGACATGCAGCAGAAACAGTATGTATATGACACAGCAAGTGGAGAGACTCTGTTAAAGATTAGTCATTAATTAACCTAACTGCCCTCTTCTGAATGGAATCTAGAAGCCAGAGAGAGAGAGAGATTTCAGGGACACCGCCCCAGATGTGGGAACAATATTGCACGGTAGGGTGGATTTGTGATTTGTACAGGGTGAACAGCTGTTTGGAAGAAAAGTAATGGTGAGAGCAAAAGAGAAAACCAAGTTTTTTAGATGCAGATGAAGCAATATTTGTAATGTGCTTGTGCAAAGAGAGATTAGAAGTCAGGGTAATCCCTAAAAGAAATATATCAACTTGCTCTTGAAATCGGAGTGTCACCAAAGATAAGCATAAGAGCAGAAGAATCCTTTTTGTGAGATATAAGACAAGACTGAGTTTTAGAAGGATTGAAATCAACTAAATTGTCTTTGCTTCACTGCAGAATTAACTGGAGATTGGCATTTAAGGAATTGGTAGCAGATATTGCAGCCATCTGCCGACTGAACCACATGTATAAGTACCGTGAGCATGTTATATAAGGAAGTGTTACAGGAAGTTTTGTTACTGCTGAGGAAGGAAGCCGATGCTTCCGAAAGCTCCAGGTTTCTTATTGTTTTTATCGCTTTTAATCCGGTTTATTTTAGTATATTTTATTGCAAGGATTTTATTACAGTTTTAATGTTTTCACAATGTACATATTTTAATTTATTATAATATCAGTTTTTATAAATACATAGTGTAGTAATTTTATTTATTTTAATTTGTAAATTTTCAGTTACAGTAAAATATTTATACTTATGGTTGGTGTATGGGTTTATTTATTGCTAAGCTATGGATTGGATTTCTAGTCAATGGAACAAGGTCATTAATATACAAGAGGAAAAGAGTAGGGGAAAGAACTGGACCTTGGGGGACACCAGCATTAGTGGAGAAGGTTAGAAGACATGGAGCTGTCTACCATCATGCTCAGTGAGCGGGATGGTAGATGACCAATTATAAAAAACAGTTGGCAAATCATAAGATGGAAGCTTGTTTAGAAGACCTTTATGCCCAACATGATCGAAAGATTTTGAAATGTCAAGAGCAACGGCTTGTGTTTCACCGAACTTTTCCATTGAATTTGTCCATAAATGGATAACATAAGCCAGAATATCACTAGTGGATCGACATTGATGGAATCCATACTGTCGATTGTTGTTGAGACGGAAGGTTTCTAGGTAGTTGAAGAGTTGGTGGTTAATTGATTTCTCCATTACGTTAGAAAGAGTAGAAGTAATTGCAATGGGACGATAATTGGATGGGAGGGATTTGTCACCTTTTTTATGAACTGGCTGGAGAACAAATTTCAAAGCAGAAGGAAAAACACCTTTGTAATAAGAAAGTGAAAAAATTGGAAGGGTGTGAGAAAACGATCAAGCTTGTTGGCTGTATGGTTAGGATTGTCTGGTATTCTTGGAGGTAAATGAACAATCTGTGCAAGGTGATTAGTAATTGCAAAAGCCTCAGCACCTCCACCAGCTGGGTCAGTGTGACTAGAAAATGGAAGCCAGCTGAGTTGGAGTTGTGAACATTAAAATCACCAAGAAAAATTACCTCACTGTTAGGAAAGTTAGATTGGAGAAAGTCAAGTTGCAAAGAGAGAAAGTTGAAGAGCTCCAAGTGATTAGTGGAGTTGGGAGAATGGTGGAGACAACAGATGAATTTGACACAATGAAGTAGAGAGATTTTAAGCCATAGAAGATTGAAAAGAGGCGATTCCAAATTATCAAGTCTCTGACAGGGAATATCGGAACGGACATATGCTCAAGTACCACCTTTCAGGCGAAAGGAATCATACAACAAATAATTTGGGCAACTGAGATGATCAGTAATTGAATCAACTAATAACTGAGATTCTGTTAGAAAAAGTACACGGGGTTTGGCAGACTTCAAGTGGAAATGGACCGTTGAGATTAGAATTGAGACCACGTATGTTTGTGAAATGAACTAGGAAGTGTTTGAGTGGTTTAGATCTTTTTGCAGATAAGCTTACTTATTAGCTTGAAAATTCATGGTGTAATCAATAGTAAGAAAAGTGGGGGGGGGGGACATGCTGTATGAAGTAATGAAATTTTTGGATATAGCATACACGTAAGAATATACCCAGATCCTTGACATAGTGTGGCCTCGACAATGCTCCCCACATACACACTACTTGGACTCCCTCCAGTCACTATCTGGCAGAGTAGAGGTAGCAAGTTATACACTAGCTGATCCGGAAGCCTCCTAAAGTGTTACCAATAGGGTCGGTCCGGTGTACTAACTAGTGGCTGTCCTGCATACTGTTTTAGAGCTGTACCCTCGAAACATAAGGAAGATTGGACTTCACCATGATGTCCATCATAACCTCAAAAGTCATCAGTCATACTGCATGATGAAAGAGATAGGGAAGGGTTGACCGGATTGACCGGAACTTAGCTCTGGAGACTGAAATGGGTTCCACTAACTTCAAGCCTCCAATAAGCAAAGTGGTGGTATTGCACCTGTTGATGAGAGTCACCAACCATCTAATATTGCCTGGTAACACAGAGGGGTGGCATTCTTCCATGTGGTGTGGGCGTCACACCTCCACCCCTACTTACGTTGGTTCACACCTGGGTGGTCAACCGCAGTGTGTGTTTACACATTGGGGTTATACCCAGGATTACTAGCAGTCCCACCATTGTGAAGGTGCAAGTAGAGGATTTGGCTGTCACAGACCGTCTGGACTTCGCTGAAATTGGGTTCACTCGACTTGAGTGTCACTCGAATATCTGTTCCATCAGCATTTTAGATTCCCAAGTTGCAAGCACATTTTGTTTGGCATATCTGAGAGAATGTCTTTGACAACCTCAAGGACCATATAATCATCAAGAATAAGCTTAATCTGATCCTAAATTTTTTCTTTGCACAATAATAAATAGAGATTTCTGCAATTTTCAATGGAGAAATTAAAGAGAAACCTTTGTTGAAAGGTATAGAAATTTTCTGTGTGGACTGAGTTTACAAAGAGCATAAAATCACGTGAAATCAAAGACTGATTCACCCTGCTCCAGGTTCAGTAAATTCTGCTTCCATACACTATGATCCTGCCATCTGGCAATGTCTTTAGCTGGAGATTCTTAATGCATGAAGAGTCACTGCTGATAATTAGATTGAGAGTATTGCTTTCATTTGTTACTTCTAACATGCTGTTATAGAAGATGTGTACAATAAATTCAGAAAAGTTCTGCTGCTCTACAGGTGACCAACTTGCAAATTTCAGTTCATGTTTGGAAAATTAAAATTCTTCATTATAAGATATTTTTATTTACTGGCCCACTCATTATACTGTATTTTTATTTACTGGCCCACTCATTATACTCATCACAGTTGTTTGATCTATATCATACTTGTATGCTCATTTTTGTTTTCCCACTGTTTGCCTACATGTCTTCATATTCTTACCGAATTTTAACATTACAATAGCTAAGTAATTTGGCTAACCGCATTAACTTTTTAAATTTTAAGGAAGGAAATTTGTTTTTGAAAAATTACATTAAACATTTTAAAATTTTAAAATTAATTTTTAATTGTTTTTTAATTGTGTTCAATTTATTTTTTACTGTAATCAATTTGCTTTAATGTTATATTCATTTTAATTTTTGGAGGGTATTATACAGAAGTGTTCTACATATCATATTGAGGTAAATTTCTCTTATTCTTTTATAAATTAGTTAAGTGCATAACCCCTCCTCTTTCCCTCTGTCCTATCTGTCCTTTCTATAAACATTATGCTCACTATATTCAGATTCTCATTCCCTATGTCTGGATAGTGCTATGTTTCTGATTTTCCTGTGATGTCTAGGTTTGATGAAATCAATATCTCAAATTCATTAAAATTATTTGCAATGTTCCTAGTATTATTGTATAAGCAAGTATATGTGTACCTGTTTTTGTTCTTAGTAACACTAACAATCCCATTTATTTGCTTGTCTCACAAGGATCCCCCAGAAGCCCTTGTAATAATCAGGTCATGAATGGCTTACATTTGCAGGTATTAACACAGTAACAGGCCTTCCACTGCAGGGAACATCTTCAACGCTGTCTTGTACATTCTTAAATTCTGCAATCGGGTTTCTGACCATAGTGTTTTCTACATGTCTTCATGAATTTCTTTCAGCAACATTCCCTTTTACAAAGGTTGAAATGAAATACTCAATGACTACATTGTGCTTGATTCTGTCAACACTCACCATTTTCATTCTCCTTCCAAGCTTCAACACAATGCCCTCTGTAAGTGAAAATAGTCACAAACAAATTTTTTTGTGAACACACAAGAGGAGTTACAGCACAGATTGCAAAGGTATGAGAAAGATGGTATCGCCAATCTGCTGTGACTCTTCTTGTGTGTTCACAAAAAATTTCAGGTTTGTGACTGTATTCTTTTCATTTACAGAGGGCATTGTGTTGAAGTGTGGAAGGTGAATGAAGATAGCGACCATTGATGAAATCAAGCACTATGTAGTCATTGAGTTTTTCATTTCACCTTCATTTTAAGGGAATGTTGCTGAAAGAAATTCATGAATTCATGCAGCAAACACCATAGTCAGCAATCTGATTACATAATTTAAGACAGACAAGACAGTTTTGAAGATGTTCCCTGCAGTGGAAGGCCTGTTACTGTGTTAATACCTACAAATGTGAATGCCATTCATGACCTGATTATGCAAGACCGCAGAGTAAAATTGAAGTACATTGAGACAACATTCAGAATCTCCCTTGAGTGAGCTCATGATGCTGTGGTGAATGTTTTAGGAATGAGGATGATTTCCTCGAAATGAGTTCCTAAAGCACTGAATGCAGATCAGAAGTGGGAAAGAGTGAGGTGTTGCCATGAGATTATGCAGTATTTTGAAGATAATGAAGCTCAGTTTTGGAGAGAGTCACTATGGACGAAACACAGGTACTCCACTTTTACCCCAAAATAAAAGAATAATCAAAATGGTGGATGTATCCCTCTTCCCACCACCTAAAAAGATTTGTGCACAGAATTCGGCTGGGAAAGTCATGCTATCTGCCTTCTGGGATGCAGAAGGTGTGAGCATGAGCATGGTTAATTACCTGGAACAAAATGCCACTATTGATGCCAAGTATTATTCTAACCTACTGAGACTTTTGCACAAGGAACTGAAACTCATGAATGTGGGAAATTGGCCAGAGAAGTCATAGTGCATCAAAACAATGCACTGGCACACACAGCTTTTGTGATGCACTGCTTGATTGTGGGTTTGAACTATTACAGCATCCACCTTACTCACTGGATTTGGACTATTTTTAATTTCCATATCTCCAAAAAGGACTTGAAAGGGACAGAAATTCAGTGGTGAGAATGCTGTGATTGATGTAGTCAACAACTGGTGGTTTGATAAAAATCTTTTGAATTTTATTTGATTGGGTTATGAAAGCTAGTGGATCAAGCTTAAAAGTGTGTTGAATTAAAGGGGAGGTGAAACTACTTTGAAAAATAAATGGGTTTTCACAACTTTCCAGCATTCTTTCTATGAGAGGCTAGAAACTTTTCCACCCCCCTCATATTTATTACTTATTTAAGTTTTTATTTTTTTAAGCCTTATAAAAAGTTCACCATTAATGAAATAATATAAGGTTATATTAGTCTCTCAATTGTGTTTATTTATACTTAACTCAGCCCATTCATTTGGTTGTCTGAATTGGAAGTAAATGTGTGTGATTTAATTTAATAAATTCTGATAAGGCCTCTTTTATTGATTATTGAATTTCCGCTTAAATCTTAGTAAATTTCTCAATTTGTTTTGTTTTGACAATAATTATTATACAGATTTATTATTTATAGCATATCAGACTAGTCGATTTTGGGCACTTCAGTTAGCTATTGATCAAGTATTCATGGAACTATTGCAAGAAGCAAAGCAGATACCACCCATTGCTATTAAGGTATTAGTGAAATACATATATAGAATGTAAGGGAAATAAGTTTTCTTTTTTACAGATTATTCGAAAATAGTTTGATCATGTGAATTTGGGTGTAAATATTAATGTTGTTGTTTCAATTAGCATTAGTAGAGGCATTTGATGCAAGAAAGCAAGCTTATGCAGCATCAGCCAAAAAAAAAAAAAAAAAATTAAATAAATAAATAAAAAATAACCACTTCCACTTCACCCCTCTGTTCGTTCGAAATACCTGTCCAGCTGAGCCTTAAACTTATTTAGGCTATCAACTTCCACGACAAGAGATGGAAGTCTGTTCCACCAACCAACAACCCACTGGCTAAAGGCAAATTTCCTCACGTCTATCCTACATCTGTCTTTCCTCAATTTGAATTTATGCCCTCTCAGGTGATTATTCTGAGCAAGAGGAAGAATCCCATCAGCACTGAGCATGCTCAAACCATTCAAGGCTTTATACCCTTCTATCAGATCACCTCGCTGGTGCCTAGTCCCCAGACACTGTAATTTGCAAAACTTAAGCCTTTCTTCGTAAGAGCACCCCTTTGTTCCATTCACTAATCTTGTTGCCCTTCTCTGTACGAATTCCAGCAGCTCTACATCCTTCTTGAGATGAGGCCTCCAGACCTGTATACAGTACTCTAGCTGTGGCCTGACCATTGCCTTATACAAGGGAATAATCACCTCCTTATCCCTGCTAGAAAAATTCCTATATATCATCGACAATACACCATGAGCTACTCTTGCAGCCCATCTGCACTGCTCAGAAAACTTCATATCTGCCTGCACAACCACCCCCAGGTCTCTTTCATTCTCTACCACTGTCAGTGTAGTACCACAGAGTTGATACGTTGCTCTGGGGTTGCTGTTTCCCATATGTAGTACTTTACATTTGTCAATGTTAAACTTCATTTGTCACCTCTCAGCCCATCTGCTCAACCTTTCCAGATCCTGTTGCAGTAGCATAGTGTCAGTAGTGTGCTTGACAACCCTACCAACCTTCGTATCGTCTGCAAACTTGGACATTAAGCTTGATATACCATCATCAATATCATTTATAAATACAGAAAACAATAATGGACCCAATACTGAACCCTGAGGGACTCCACTAATAACATTAGTCCACGATGAGCAGTGTCCATTGATTACCACTCGCTGTCTTCTCCCCCTCATCCACTCCTTTATCCCTAGCAGCAATTTGATTCCAATGCCACACTGCTCCAATTTGTGCAGCAGTCTTCCATGTGCAACAGTATCAAAAGCCTTTCTAAGATCCAAGTATATAATATCAAAGTTATTCCCTGCATCCAGTTCTTTTGTGACTGCATCATAGTATCCAATCATATTGGTCAGGCAAGACTTCCCCTTAACAAAACCATGCTGTGTCTGAGCTATAACTGAAGTCTTGTCTAGATGATCCTGCAGTGCTTCTTTAACCAGTGCCTCCATTAATTTTCCGGGAAGAGAAGTTAAACTAATAGGTCTATAGTTATGTCGCCCTTTGATCCTCCTCTGTGAATTGGGGTCACATTTGCACATCTCCAGTCCATGGGTACTTCAGACATGGCTGTGTCTGAGCTATATAACTGAAGTCTTGTCTAGATGATCCTGCAGTGCTTCTTTAACCAGTGCCTCCATTAATTTTCCGGGAACAGAAGTTAAACTAATAGGTGTATAGTTATGTCGCCCTTTGATCCTCCTCTGTGAATTGGGGTCACATTTGCACATCTCCAGTCCATGCGTACTTCCCCTGAGTCCATGGAAGCTCTCATAATTATGCTAAGGGTTTGCTTACTTCCTTTGCTACCTCCTTTAATATAACTGGATAGATCCCATCCACCCCACGTCCTTTCTTGTATTTATCTTCAACAATTTCTCCTCCACTTTACTCTCAGTTATTACATGATTGTCTAGTTTACTGCCAGAGTTGAATATACCTCTGGCATTCCCCTCGCTGAATAACTCCCCATGTGTGAATTTTGATGCAAAATATTCATTTAGTTTGTTAGCTACCTGAGCAGGATCATCAACAGTTGACCCATCGATATTAAATGGACCAATCTGATTCATCCCCTTCCTTCTAGAGTTTACATAAGTAAAGAACTCTTTGATGTTTTTCTTTGCATCCCTTGCCAAAGATTTCTCGTAATCTGCCTTCGCCTGCCTAACCTCCTTTGTAACTTGGTTACAGATCAACATGTATCTATCATAGGCTTCTGTGTCACTTGTTAATTTATATGTATCCCATGCATTTTTCTTCTCTGTCACATGTCTAATTAGTTCATCTGACATCCATTTAGGCTGTTAAATCTTGAACAATATTTCTTTGTTGGTATGAAAAGCCTAGTAGCTTCCAAGATTAATTCTTTGAATGCTTCCCATTTTGAATTTGCTGTTGGTAACATCATCAGTTGGTCCCATGGTATAGAATTTAAATACTGTCTCAGGCCACAGTAGTCACCTTTACGAAAGCAAAAACCCTTCCCTTTACCCTTGATGGTAGTTACCTCTTTTGAGTAAATCCCACTTCAGCACACTGTGATCACCGCCACGTAGTGGTTCCTTTATCTGCAGTTTCTTGATGCATGAAGAATCACTACTGATAATCAGATCAAGAGTATTACTCCCTCTAGTTGCCTCCCGAACATGCTGATGTAGAAAACAATCATCCAATAAATCCACAAAAGCCTTGCTAGTGTGTTAGTGACCAGCCCCCAAATTTCAGTCAATATCTGGGAAATTAAAATCCTCCATTATAAGACTCTCTGATTTACTGGCCCACTCTATTTCCCTGTACAGTTTCTTATTATACTCATCAGAGTCATTAGGCCTATAGCACACTCCTACTCTCAATTTTGATCTCCCAATGCTTATGTCACACCAAACTGACTCGACACTGCACTGTCCAGCGATGTCAGCTGGCTTCACTTCCTTGGATTTTATGTGTTAATAGCATAACCCATCCTCCCTTCCTATCCTGTCTTTCCTTTCTGTAGACGTTGTACTCCCCAAATTCCAGTTCTGCATTCCTTATATCTGTGTGACACATACGTCTCTGATATCCCAACAATATCCGCCTTTGATGCTTTGAGCAATACCTCAAATTCATCAAATTTATTTACCAAACTCCTAGCATTGGTGTACACGCAAGAATACATGCACCTGTTTCTATTCTTAGCTACCTTAGCACAACCCATTTGTTTGCTTGTACTGCAATGACTCCCAGCAGTCTCTGAAATATCCTGCATCTTGTTTTTTAGGCTTCTGCTCATTCCAATAGAAGCAGTGCAAGAATCACTTTCACCTCTGCCGGTGGCTACTAATAGATTAACAGTAGCCACTGGCAGTTGCCTCTGCCAGTGGCTACTGTTAATCTATTAGTATTTGTATCCTCCCAAGCTAGCAGTTTTCCGACCCACTAACACTGCCTCGATAGCATCAGCAAATATTCTTGCACCCTTTCTGTTTAAGCGTATCCCATCCCTGTAGAAGCAGTCTCTCCTGTTAACAAGTGCAGACCAGGCTGAAATAAATTCTACCCCTTGAGCCTTGCACAATCTTTCCCGGGCCGAATTTATCGATAAGGCTCTCATCATATACTCCCTCCTGTCGTGTCTGGGCAGAATTGCAGACACTTTCAAATTCAACCCTAATTCATGGCTTTTTTTCAACAATGACCTGTACTTGTTAAGTAGTTCTGCTGGTTTCCTACTCTTAATATCATTGGTGCCAATGTGTACAAGTATATCATCTTTTGTGCCCTTAAAAGATGATACCCGCTCTACAATGCCATCAACCTTTGCCCCTGGCAGACGTACCCTGGTCCTGTTCCACCTATCCTTTTTGCAAAGCATGTTCCCCATTTCCCTGACAATAGAGTCGCCAACAACTACTAGTTCCTGTGGACCACAGCACATTCTGCCTTGGGAGTTGCCACTGTGTTGCATGATGACCAAGTGCAAGCTCTGGCATTGATTTGGGCAGCTGAGAGCTTGATGGGTTCCTCAATTTAGATCCTTCGAGGGCATCCACCCTGTCCTTCAAGCTCTCATATAGGCCCATAACAATGCTGAGTTGTCGCCTGATTTCGTTACACTCCTTGCAACGCGCACACACAAAGACATCCCCCATGGCAATATCATGTCCCGAATCCGATTGCTCCACAAACATCATGCAAGCAGTGCATTTTAAAAGGCTGTGATTCAGAGGACAACTGCCCCCCCTCAGTTTTCTTTTGAGCTACAGCACTCACATTAACTTGAGCTTTTGCTTTGCTGCTCTGGTCTGAGTCATGATTTTGATTTAATTTCAATAAAATTTCAATTTCAGTACAAAATTATAACCGTAAACTTGTATCCCAACACAGTTATAACACTATATATATTTTTCAGTATCAAGTATTAATTATCTACGAGTTCCCTTTATATAACTTCCGTATCAAGTTATGTATTAATTAATTATGTTACGTTTATAATACATTGTATGTATTTAGTTAAAAGTACAATTTAATTGACAATGAAGTTTAACAAAATTAATAGATTTTACTGATTAATTGACAATACTACGCTATGCTAATGCTATTTAGTTCGGGATTATCGTATAACAAAGGCGGCAAGTTACGAACGGTAAATCTACAGACACTTAAGTATTAATTAACTTCCAAATCTCGCTGTCTCAATTCAGAATAACGAACGATCCTGACTAGGTCTATAAGCTACTTATAGAAAATAATTGATTTCACAATTGGTCAATAAAGCGGCTAAATATGGCTAAAAAACTTCTCATTCAGCGGAGCTGCAACTTGTAACACGTGGATTTGATACCCTTACCGATACTTTTATGCAATTACAAGGGTGTGTAAAGAATAAATACACTAGATTAATCAGAAAATCACAAAATACTGCTGTACAAATAAATTTAAATCAAAAGTTTTAGAAAAACAATAATTTCAAATCAATAAATAAGAAAATCCACTTAGCGGCTTTGAACATGTCTGGCTCCCACTAGCCTCTTCAGCAGACTGTCATCTGTCTGTTACTATCATTAACAACCCTGCCAACCTTTGTATCAGTGTCTGGAGGCTAGGCACCTGCAAAGTGATCTGATTGAGGTGTATAAAGCCTTGAATGGTTTGAGCATGCTCAGTGCTGATGGGATTCTTCCTGTTGCTCAGAATAATCATCTGAGAGGACATAAATTCAAATTGAGGAAAGACAGTTGTAGGATAGATGTGTGAAAGTTTGCCTTTAGTCAGCAGGTAGTTGGTTGATGGAACAGACTTCCATCCTTTGTTGTGGAAGTTGATAGCCTAAATAAATTTATGGCTGAGCTGGACAGGTATTTGGAATGAACGGAGGGGTGAAATGGGAGCAGTTTTTTTTGGCTGATGCTGCATAAGCTTGCTTTCTTGCATCATATGCCTCTACTAAGGCTAATCATCTGAAAACTTGGACATTAAGCCTGATATACAGTCTGTCCTCGTATAGCACGATAGTTGCGTTCCTAGAAACCCTCGTGCAATGCAAAATCGTGCAATATAAATAACAGGCCCTATGGGAAAAGTAGGGTTATGTGCCGACCACCCAAGATTGAACACACATTTGGAACCAAAACATTACCAAACACAATAAATAATCGGGTAATTTTAATCGTTATAAAATACATACGTATTTTATAACGATTAAAATACGTAATAAAAATAATATTATATTATAATAAAGTATTTTTATTACTAAAAAAGTATTTTTTACGAATAAAATACGTATTTTATTCGTAAAAAATTTATTATATTAAATAAAATCGTCGTAATAAAATACTTACGTATTTTATAATACGTAAGTATAAATTATAATACGTAAGTCGTAATAAAATATTGCTAATGCTTTTGCTTCTATCGTAAGCAAACTTGCTTTTTGTTTGATTTTCTATCCAAACAGATGACAGCCGTTCCATCTCTTCCAATTCTTGTGTCTTAATCTAATGGATTTTAATTACACTTTGAGTTGTTCCTGCTATGAAAGTTGTTTTTATTTTCGCTGCATTCTTTGTAATTCTCGGCGTTGCCTCATTTAGGTCTGTAGCACGTGCAATATCACATGGTCTTTAATTTCGCTCAAAGCGTTTCACAATTTCGTATTTTTTCTCTATCGACAGAAGAGGACTGGCCATAAGCCTTACGGGGGAAACCACGGTGGGCCGGAGGCCGGTGTGATTTTGGCCATAAACCGTAGTATGAGGCCACTATAAATTTTCCCGGGTAAGAATTTTTGACCCAGTCCGCCTCTGTTTATCGATATTGCTTTTTTTTTTTTCTCTCTGAATCTGCAGTGTCTTAGCCAGGACGCTTCCTTTTCACACCCTTTAAGTATTTTACTAATTTTTAGGGAATAAAGCACAATTACAAAACGAGGTGGCACGCTTGATACACATAAAGCTGCGCGCGTGTAGCAACTGAATAAATAACACCGTAAAGGCCGAGATACACTATTAATTAACACCTCACATTTTACTAAAGCACATTTCTGGAGGTTACTACCATAAAACAATAAAAACAATTTCCAGTTGCATTTCTGCTAGTGGAATCTGTTATAAACTGGTAGTAAACTCCATCTAATTGCATTTGCAATTATACCGATAGCTGGAATTGTGTTGGTTTTTACGTTATTATGGTGAAATGTGTTTCCCCTTCACTGATATAAAACACATAAATACATTTTCAGACTCTTCTTCATTGCTATCGTTTTGCGTTCAGTTGGGGTGATTCCCCGTTCGACTGCCATTTCTTGTAAACACAAAGGCGAATCGTGTATAAGCGAATTCGGTTCGTGTTATATAAGATAACGTTCCCCTATTTATAAATCGTGTATGATCGAATTCGTGTAATGCAAACACGTGCTATACGAGGATCGACTGTACCTTCATTGATAAATACACAAAACAACAATGAGTCCAGCACCAAACTTGGGGGACTCCAATGGACACTGCTCTACATTAGTCCATATAGAGCAGTGTCCATTTATTACCACTCCCTGCCGTCTCCCACTCAACCATCCTGTTATCCATTGCAGCAACTTGCCCTTAATGCCATACTGCTCCAATTTGTACAGCATTCTTCCATGTGCAACAGTATCAAAAGGCTTTTGATATCATATACTTGGATTTTCCTGAAATCCAAGTATATGATATCAAAATGAATTTTTGCATCCAGTTCCTTTGTGACCACATTGTAGTATCCAATCAAATTAGTCAACAGGACTTCCCCTTAACAGACCCATTCTGAGTCTGAACTATTACTACAGTCTTGTCTAGGTGATTCTGTATGACCTCTTTAACCACTGACTCCATTATTTTTTTCACTGCTACAGAAGTTAAACTAACAGGTTCATAATTATATGTGCCACCCTTTGCACTCCCTTTGTAAATTGGGGATACAATCGCACATCTCCAGTCCATGGAATCTCCCCTGTATCTAAGGATGCCCTTATAATTATGGCTAAGGGTTTGCTTATTTCCCTTGCCGCCTTCTTCAATATAACTGGATAGATTCCATCTGCCCCAGGTGCCTTTTTCAATTCCTACTATTAGTTCACACTCTCCCTATATATATTTATATGTCTTGTTCAAATTTTCAATCGTTAATAAAATACTTTTTATTCATCCACTCAAGTTCAAATACATTTTTTTAAACTTGTAGTGGATGACACTTGATGTTAATACAGTTTTTCCAAATATTAATTCATTAATTAAATTTAATTAATTAATTTTAGTTTTATATGGGAGAAAAAATTTCTCTTATATAAGATATTTAGCAGGATATAAATTTAAGAATAAAATTGAAATCAACAGGCAGTAGCTCAATCGGTAAAATGCAAAGATTTCGGTATTTTTCACGTGAAGGTGAAAAATGCCAGTTCAATTCTTGCGAAACTCAATAATTTTTTGATAAATTTTTGAAAATTTTTGCTTTAAGTAGACGTTTTATCCAAATGATTTTCGAGAGTGAGTTAGCAGTTGTGGCTTAGTGGTTAGAATGAAGGATTTTTCTCAAAAAATAAAATTGAAGAAATTTTATGCGTTGGGTTCAATTCCGATTTCTCTCCTTAAAATCTTTGTCATCAATTGTTGGTCACTTCTCCTACCTAACCTTAAGATTGAGCTACGTGTCGAGAAGGTGAATGGCATAGGGTAGTAAAATAATTATGTCGCTAGCGTGCCCCTCAGGGTACTGGGCGCCCCTTGTTGTAAGAAGCCTTACTCCATCATCAGGGCCACTAATAAAAAGTAACTAAAATAAAATTTTTCTTTGTTGAACTAAGTAGGAATTGACTTTAAAAATTTTTTTTTTATATTACTTGTTTTATGTTTAACTTCAACAATTTCTCCTCCACTTTTCTCTCAGTTATTAGAAAATCACTTAACAAGGAGTTAAAGTTTGATAAACATCTGGCATTCCCTCCGTGAATATAGATGCAATTCACTTTATCAGCTACTTGAGCAGGATCATAAATAGTCGAACCATCTATGTTAAGTGGCCCAATCTGATTCATCCCCTTCCTTTTAGAGTTTACATAAATAAAGAACTCTTTGCTGTTTTTCTTTGTATCCTTTGCCAA
Source organism: Mastigoproctus giganteus (assembly GCF_048544385.1). Taxonomy (NCBI): domain Eukaryota; kingdom Metazoa; phylum Arthropoda; class Arachnida; order Uropygi; family Thelyphonidae; genus Mastigoproctus; species Mastigoproctus giganteus. Next base: position 164,003,065 of record NC_143577.1, read on the forward strand.
AGATTCCTCATAATCTGCCTTCGCCTACCTAACCTCCTTTTTGACTTGATTAAAGACTAGCTTGTATCTGCCATAGGCTTCTGTGTCGCCTGATAATTTATGTGTCCCATGCATTTTTCTTTTCTGCAGTGAGTCTCATTAATTCATCTGACATTCATTTAGGCCTGAACCTTGAACAGCATTTCTTAGTTGATATGAAAAGCCTAGTAGCCTCCAAGATTAAGTCCCTGAAGGCTTTCCATTTAGAATTCACTGTTGGTAACATCATCACTTGATCCCACTGTATAGAATTTAAAAACTGTCTGAGACTACTGTAGTCACCTTTACAAAAACAAAATCCTTCCTTTTACCCAGAGCCGGAACTAGGCAATCCTATTCCTGTGGCAAAAGTGTTATAAGGACGCTCCCATTATACGTATGCAGATAGTCAATGTTTCAGTAGCATAGCTAGGGTCTTTGATGTTTGGGGCAACATGTTTTCCTGGCGCCCCGGTTGCAATAGATAATTCCTTCAGTGCGCACCTCTGAAGCTCCACTCCCAGGGGAACCCCCCCCCCTTTGCACCCCCTTGCTACACCTCTGCAATCTTTATGAATTTATAAAAATTACCAGTCAAATGGTCTACCAAATGCATATATTTATTAATAAAATAATTTAAATAATACAATGAATATAACAAAACGAAAATATAAAAGAAAAAGAAACTTACAAATATTCATTTATATCTACAGAGAATTTAATTCTAAACTACCAAGTAGGTATATATAACTACAAAGAAACTAGAAAACCAGATAGTTTATGTGTATATATCCAGTAAAAAATCATAGAAACAAAATACTGTGAAATATAATACTTTTAACATTATAACATAAACTAAAAATGTGCAATGGTGTATTATTTTAATTGAATTTTTCTCGCTTTGAAGGACCTTTCACAAGATGCTACTCTTACAAGCAGGGTAAGAAAAATTTATAGCGCTATTTCTATATTTCGATAAGATTCTGTTAGACAATACTCATGAACATATTGGAGAAGTTGTAAAGGGGTTACAGATGTTATATCCTGCAGAATTGATAAAACATGACTTTTCAAATATCTGTTGCTATTTCAACAGATATTTGAAAAATTCTGTTTGTCCTCCAGCGGCTAGCACTGGAGGACAAACCAGAAAACTCCAAGTGTGATGTCACAAAACAGGCCTTACTTTATAGAAGTGTGTAATTGGAGTTTCTCTGTTATTTTCAAAATTTGTAAAACACTGTTCCACCCTGATATTTTTTTCCGTAAGTGATTATAAATGCCGAATTTATAATTGTTTTCACTCGCAAAATTACAGAAATTTCGGCGATCATAAGTAGCACATACAAAGATAATGCAGTGTTTCATTTAATAAAATTTTTATTTTTACTTTAAACAAAAAACATAAGTTGACCAGAAGCTATTATCCATGTTGGGAATATGCCTTAATCTTCTGACTGGCTATGGAAAGCAATTGACTAGCATTACTTCTCGGTATGTGGGATAGGTCTTTTACTTTTACTTTCCACCTACATTGTGGAACGGTAATCCCTTTAACCCTTAACTTGCGCTTTCTAATTGCTTAAATTGCAATAATGCCAGAGGTGGAAACAAAGCATACAAAAGATAAGTCACTTGTAACCTGTTCATTATATTGAAATTTTCTCTACAGAAACTTTTAAATGTAATTACCAAAAGGAATTCAAAAATTTTGCTATAAAGAAGTTCGTTAACACAGGTCCGACTGTAATTAAATCAAAAATTAAGCAACTTTAAAATATAACTGGTCAAATGCACCCTTAAAATGCTGTACCTCGGCTGCCATCCTGCTTTTCCCACCCTAGTTCTGGCTCTGCTTTTACCCATGATGGTAGTTACATCTTTAAGTAAATCCCACATCAGTACACTGTGATCACTGGCACCTGGTGGTTCCTTTATCTGCAAATTCTTAATGCATGAATAATCGCTGCTGATAATCAGATCAAGAGTATTACTCTTGATCTCCTTGAACATGTTGCTGTAGAAAACAATCCTCCAATAAATCCACAAAAGTCTTGCTAGTGTGTGAATGACCAATCCACAAGTTCCAGTCAGTATCTGGAAAGTTAAAATCCCCCATTACAAGACATTCTGATTTACTGGTCCACTCTGTTTCTCTGCACAACTGTTTGTTGTACTCATCAGAGTCATTAGGGCTATAACACACTCCCACTCTCATTTTCCCTTTCCCAGTGTTTATATCACACCAAACAGACTCAACATTACACTGTCTGCCCATGTTGGGAAGTATGTTCAGTGAAGTGCAAAGAAATTACTTTGATGTATTATTAATTGGTAAATAACATCATGAGTTATTTACTTTTCACTTCTGTTAGCCCCTTTCACAAGTGAATTTCCCATGTGTGTGTGTGTGTGCTTTCAGGAGTAGATTTGCTGAATGTGTGTGAGCTCAGTGTAGGAAATTTTCTGTTCAGCTTTATGGAATGAGTTTCTTCGTGAAAATTTGTAAAAATTAAAAATTTGTGCATACATGCACAAATTTTTAATTTTTTAAATTTATTTTTTTAAATATTAATTTGTTCGGCTAAGGTAAAGAAAGACAGCACAAGAAGCATGCAAAAGTTCATTGAAATTTACCGGTAAAAGTACTTTGTTTTTAAAAGTTTTTAAAATGCCTAACAGCATTAGTATTGTTGCTCGCTCGGTAAACAGGCCGACCGGGCTAGCCGAGTGGGTAAAGTGCCTGCCCGGCAACCCAAAGGTCGCGGGTTCGATTCCCGCCTCGGGCTTGGATCAAAGTACTGCAAAAACCTTGGGAGGTGCAATATGGCCACAGAAGCCGATGCGCCAACAACTACCAAATCAAAAAAAAAAAAAAAAAAAAAAAAATCGGTAAACAGATGGTGGGTATTATCGGTCTGGAGTAGAAGTCGAAACCCTCCCGAAGTGGGGGGTAACCTGACTTTTTTTCTTTAGAATCGAATTTAATTGAATTAATTGAATCACGAACAGAGTCATATTAGAAGTTCTGGCATCATAAAAATGTTCGTAACGTAGTTTCACAGGTAAACTTTTTCCAAGTTTGCCGTGCTTCTCGTGTAGGCTTCCTTTGCCTTTTTTTTTTTTCTTAATAAACAATTTGATAGCTTAAATAGATTCTAGACAGACATTTGGAGCAAGTGGATGGGTGAAATGAGGTTTTTTTTTTTTTTTTTGGTGGTTGATGCTGTATAAGCTTGCTTTCTTGCATCGTCATGTGCCTTTGTAAATGCTAAATGCTAATATGTCTCACTTGTGCAATTTTGCAATTTGTGCATGCCATGTTCTTTGTTATTGGTTGCTTATCTTTTTTAATGTTTTAAATTTTACAATCCAAAACAAAAAAATGTCAGTGAACAGAAATATTAATTAGTATGTATACTTTACAGTGCTATATTTACTATAATATTTATTTATTAGAAATTTAAGATGTTTAAACCTGTGTTAGCAATTTTATTGGTTTAACTTTTTTTAGTGTTTTACTTACCACACTGAAAATGTTTTTTTGAGTGCTCTGCTCCTATCCCTGTTTTTCCCATAAGCCCTGTTGTTTTTAATATGCAAAATGCCATAATGCGGAGATTTTTAGGAACACATATACCGTGTTATAGCAGAACTGAATGTAAATATTTCCATAATTTGTTTTTTTCCTTATAACAGACTTATTAATTCTACCCCAGATATATAAACTTTTGTATCCTTTGCTGCTGCTTTGTGCTCTTAGGTGCAAATGTCATATTCTCTTTATTATCATTTTTATCTCTCCATTAACACTTAACTTTTCATCCTATCACACACACAAGGGTGCCTCCGTAGCCAGGTGGGAAGGAGCAGCAGTGTGTAGCACATGCTTCGGAGGATGTGGAAAGGTCAGGGAATGACCACCGCATATTCCCGGAGCAATATGGCCTTAGTTGCTAATGCTTCTAAAAACCAACTAACAACATAACAACACACACACACACACACACACACACACACACACACACACACACACACACACACACACAAAATCTTTTGTTTACATGTAAATATTTTCCAGTTGTAGCTCATCAAAACAAGCAAATTTATTCACAGTCTAGCAACATATTTATAGTCCCTTTCTGTCCATAGCCTTGCCCATATTTTTGTGAAAGTTCTACTGCTTTAGTTCCCCGCCCCATATTTGATCTCACTTAGTTCTATTATTAAATTTGCTTAACTTCCACAGGTATGGGCAAGTATAGAAACACAATCTTTGATACATGATCAGGTGTAGGCCCCTGATGAAATACCTGATTATGTATCGATATTTATTTTTAGCTAACATGACATTTTAATTTTATAATTTCTTTACCCTTTTCTTGGACCTGTAACCAAAATTTCCCACCCATATCTGATGCTGGCTATTACTCGTTATATTATTTTAATCATTTTTGCTTTGCAGTTCCCTTCTCTCTAATTGGCTATATAATTTTGCTTAATTCATTATTTCATTAGAATATTCACATTCTTTCTCTTTCTCACGAATTCAACATCTCTAATTTCTGCTTCCCTTCCCCTATTATTTTTGGCATTTAGTGTAAATAATGCATCCATCTTTGCATTCTTTAACAGACTTATTAATTCTACCACACACACACACACACACACACACAATGCATGTATCGATATTGTGTATATATTTTCCTTCTTTTTTTTTTTTCTTTTTTTTTTATTTCTAGTGCTTGTAGTGTGTGCTAGTTGCTTTTCATACTGCTCTCTATATTCTGTCTATAATCTGTTTTTACATTCTGTTACAACTTCATTCCTTCTTTTTGGCAGAAATCTGGTCTAGTGGTGAGGACTTAAGCTTTTCTGTTCTTACTGTTGCTGCATGGTGTGATATTATTGCTTTGGTGGGCTGATGTTTTAGTTAATGTCAGTCTACATCTGTTACAGTAATTTGTATTCCAATCGAAATGCAATAATTTTCATGGCTGTTGTAGCCAGTGGCCCTCTGGAGAGAATGGATGCAATGGTCTCTGGTATTTGTTCTTTGTTTGTCTCATTCCTATTTTCTTTTGTGGTTGGTTTCTTGTGTCGTTTTAATGATATTTCACATTTTTTGGCCTCAGCAGTTAACAAGTGGTTATCAAGATGCCGGTCTAACTTCATTATTTATTGGCTAATAATTTTGTTCATTTTTGCCCTTTATCTAATTTTTTCAAAATTTTATCACGTATTCCTACCATGTTTTTTCTGTTTTCCTCCTTTGTCTTTATTTATTTATTTGTTTCTTCACTCTTTTTCTGCTTCCCTGCTTTTTTTCCTCTCTAATTTATATATCTCACACACACACACACACACACACACACACACACACACACACACACACACACACACACACACACACACACACACACACACACACACATGTATACACTCATGAAAGAGTTAATTATAATTAAATTAATTTAAGAAAAGAAAAAATTTAACATGCCTGAAGTATAATGCACTGTATACATTACTTTACTTGTTATTTTGCCCATAGGTAAAATTTCAGCGTTTCCCATTTCCACCACGAGTCGAGAAGCCAAAACGTTTTTCCAATTTGGATATAATGATTGGGATGGTTGTATATGGATTCATTAGTGTCTGTCTTTTTATTGTTAAGAGGGTAATAGATGAGAAAGCAAATAACTCAAAGGTAAGCACTATTAGTAATATCTCTCTCTCTCTCTCTCTCTCTCTCTCTCTCTCTCTCTCTCTCTCCCCCCCCTAAAACAACAGGAAGCTGGGTTTTAAAGATGTAAACTTTTCTCCTGTGTTTACAGATGTAAATTTAAATTGTGTATATCTATAAAAATTTAAATGAAATAATGAAAATTTAATTTAATTTTAAAATTTAATAAACTAAGGGTTGTGCTAGTTGTTAAAAATGTAAATATCAGTTTAGTTGGTTAAATATAAACAAATGGCAGTAAACAAAGTGACAGTAAATGTTATGTACTGTAATGTTAATTTAAAATGCATGCCTATCAGTAAGAATATTAATGAATGTGCTTTGGGGAAGAAGTACTTTCATATTGGATGATAGCTTACGCATGTGTGTGCACACATATGTGTAAGCTATTTATTGTGAACAAAGAAGAAAGAAATTGGGGAAGAGAAAGTAAAATTTTATGGTCTAGGGCCACTGCCAAGCAAAAAAGACCCCAAGATCATGAATATATAAATAAAGGAAGGTTACATAAAGTGGTAAGCTGTGAAAGAAGGTTGTATAAAAATGGTAAAGAACAAATGAATCTACAGTGTACACAAAAAAAAAACTTTTTGGTTTTCTGTTTTCTTTTATTTCTCATGAAACATTAATTTTATGAACAAGAAGCTTCTCATTATGTTTTATAAAGAATGTAACAAGAAGCTATATTCTTCCTATATTAATTTCTCTCATTCACAAAGTTTAGCATAATTTATTTTGCTCCTTTGTTCTTTATTTTCTTTTCTATGCTGGGTTGTATCTAACATGAATTTAATTAAACATTAACAACACACTTATTCCTGTGCCCTAGAAGTCACTGATTCCTCTTTTTATCCACTTGAGGCCATTATTATTATTATTATTATTATTATTAGCCATATGGTACAAGGAAGCCTGAGGCTTATGCTGCACCAGCCAAAAAAAAAAAAATTTTCTGAATTACCCGAAGAGAGAGAGAAAGGGAATCACCAAGAAACAGAAGAATGATGATATCCAGCTCAGGACTCTGGGTGTGCCAAGCCCATATTCACCAGATTATAGTCTTCTTAGTTTGAACATTAATATTTCCTACATTTCCTACAATGGGGGATTTTAATTTCCAGAGATTGACCGGAATTTGTGAGTTGGTCACTCACACACTAGCAAGGCTTTTGTGGATTTATTGGATGATTGTTTTCTACAGCAGCATGTTCAGGAGGCAACTAGAGGGAGTAATACTCTTGATCTGATTATCAGTAGTGATTCTTCATGCATCAAGAATCTGCAGATAAAGGATCCACTAGGTGGCAGTGATCACAGTGTGCTGAAGTGGGATTTACTCAAAGAGGTAACCACCATCAAGGGTAAAGGGAAGGGTTTTTGCTTTCGTAAAGGTGACTACAGTGGCCTGAGACAGTATTTAAATTCTATACCGTGGGACCAACTGATGATGTTACCAACAGCAAATTCAAATTGGGAAGCATTCAAAGAATTAATCTTGGAAGCTACTAGGCTTTTCATACCAACAAAGAAATATTGTTCAAGATTTAGGCCTAAATGGATGTCAAATGAACTAATTAGACATGTGACAGAGAAGAAAAATGCATGGGATACATATAAATTAACATGTGACACAGAAGCCTATATTAGATATAAGCTGGTCTGTAACCAAGTTACAAAGGAGGTTAGGCAGGCAAAAGCAGATTATGAAAAATCTTTGGCAAAGGACGCAAAGAAAAATAGCAAAGAATTCTTTACTTATGTAATCTCTAGAAGGAAGGGGACGAATCAGATTGGTCAACTTAATATCGATGGTTCAACTGTTGATGATCCTGCTCAGGTAGCTAACAAACTAAATGAATATTTTGCATCTACATTTACACACTAAGAGTTATTTAGGGAGGGCAATGCCAGATGTGTATTCAACTCTGGCAGTAAGCTAGATAATCTTGTAATAACTGAGAATTAATTAGTTGAGAATTTGTTGAAGATAAACATAAGAAAGGCACCTGGGGTGGATAGAATCTATCCAATAATATTAAAGGAGGCGGCAAAGGAAGTAAGCAAACCCTTAGCCATAATTATGAGAGCTTCCCTGGACTCAGGGGAGGTACCCATGCACTGGAGATGTCCAAATGTGACCCAAATCCACAAAGGGGGATCAAAGGGAGACACAGGTAATTACAGACCTGTTAGTAAATAAATAAGAATAGTCAACCTCAATATAGTACGTGGAACCCTTCCGTATGATACCCTCCAGAAATTAAAACGGAAAAAACGAAAAAGTCGAAAACTTACTGGAACATTAAAGTAAAATATAAATAATTAAAGAAAAATATAAATAATTAAATAATCAATTTAACACAATTCAAAATCAATTAAAAACAATTAAAATTCAAATTAACGCAATTAAAAGAATCTAACGAAAATATTCAAAACGATTTTCCTTCCTGAAGCTGACAATGCTTTTCGACCGACTGTCGTGATCACAGGAATGAAAATTACCGAATCAGGCTAAACCTGCAACTTAAATAGTGATTATATGTCTTCACGCATGCGCGTAAAGGTCCACGCATCGGAGATCAAATATGGCCGCCGAACATTAACAGAATTCTCGTGTAATTTAATTTCAACGGTTTCTGCAATTAATAGTCGCGTATAATTACGTTGAACGTTAAGTATTTTGGCCTCGTTAAATAAAAAAGTATGTTTTTCGTTAATGGCATGAAAGGCTAATTCTGACGCTGCTGAACGAGAAGCACGAACTGAGGCTTCGTGTTGATTTACACGGATATTAAGAGAAAACCGGGTCGAACCTTGGTAAGACGAGTCGCAATCACCGCAAGAAATGTTGTATACTAGATCATTAATTTGTGTTGCGAACGCGGAAAGAACCGAGCGATTGTTCAGTATAGTGTGTAATTCAGTATCGTAATTCTTAATCCCAAATTGTATAACCTGTCTAAAAGGTTTTATAATGCAATATACATGTATGGCTAGGGCTGAAAATGCCGAGTTCCTGTAGGACACAATAGGTCGAATCGGAAATCCAGGCTTGTGTAATTTTACCTGACCGAAAAGTGCAGGAATATTGTATGTTCTGGACTTCAATTCCTTCAACTGAACCATAGTAATGTAGTCGTTTTTTCGATATGTGGTTAACGTTTTATTGTATTGATTTACCAAATTGGTAAACAGTGCCGGATCCACTTCACGATAAGTGGAGGTATCAGACACAACTGAATCTAACTTATTAATATAATCATGTTTATCTAGTATTACCACTGTATCTCCTTTATCTGCCCTCTGTATAATAATGTCCTTATTTTCTCGAAGTTCTCGTAAAGCTGAACTGTCATGTGTATTCAATTTAGGAAGTCGCGTTTCTTTTATGTTATTCACTACTTGGTTAACTTGTTGAATAAATACATCTTTTTGTGGAACACTACGAAGTCCAAATTCAATATCAATTACGCATTGTTTTTTTGGCAGCTTTCGAGGTGGTAAATTATAATTTAATCCTTTGGATAAAAGTGAAATCTGGTCCTGTGATAGTGTACACGAGGAAAGATTTGTAACCTGTTGATATATTACATTATAAAACCTTTTAGACAGGTTATACAATTTGGGATTAAGAATTACGATACATTATTTAATAATCTTAAAGACTGTAGACTCGGCGACAATGACAATTTATTCTCATTAGATGTTACCTCATTATATACGAATGTAAACGTTGAATACACATTAGATATTATTTGGGATATGTTAAATAAAAACTCGACACCGATTAATTATACGAAGCTGCCTATTAAGGAAATTTTTCACTTAATTAAACTGTTAGTTGAGGCTAACTACATCACCTTTCGAGACAAGGTGTACAAACAAATTTTTGGATTACCAATGGGTTTGAACCTGAGTATCTTAATGTCAGAGATCTATCTCTCAACGATTGAACAGATACACTTGACACCTTTTCGTCCCCGTTTCACATACTATGGGAAGTATTTAGATGATGTTCTAGTTATTACCGATAGTAGTACTATCCAAGACATTTTACATTCGTTTAATAATATTCATTCTAGACTCAAATTTACATTGGAAAGGGAAGATACGGATACAAAGTCATTAAACTTTCTAAATTTCACGCTTACCCGGGACTCGAACAAAATACAATTTAGCATCTATCGAAAACCCACAAACACCGGTATGCTTCTACATTATAATAGCTACCACCCGTTCACCTACAAAAGATCGATTATCTTTAATCAATTTCTAAATGCCTATAAATATTCAACGACGGATTCCGCTTTGGACTCAGAAATACAAATATTAACTAGCAGATTCTTAAACAGGGGTTATCCCATTAACACTATAAATCGAATTAGGGTACAAGCTAAGGATAGGATACAAAATACTACACCAATCAACAATAGTAATATCAAAAAATACTTTATTTCTGTCCCATATGTTGAACAGTGGCACAAACAGCTTAACAGATTCTTTAAAGATACCGAATTTAAAATTATAGCTAGGCCCATACGGAAGTTACACACTATACTGAACAATCGCTCGGTTCTTTCCGCGTTCGCAACACAAATTAATGATCTAGTATACAACATTTCTTGCGGTGATTGCGACTCGTCTTACCAAGGTTCGACCCGGTTTTCTCTTAATATCCGTGTAAATCAACACGAAGCCTCAGTTCGTGCTTCTCGTTCAGCAGCGTCAGAATTAGCCTTTCATGCCATTAACGAAAAACATACTTTTTTATTTAACGAGGCCAAAATACTTAACGTTCAACGTAATTATACGCGACTATTAATTGTAGAAACCGTTGAAATTAAATTACACGAGAATTCTGTTAATGTTCGGCGGCCATATTTGATCTCCGATGCGTGGACCTTTACGCGCATGCGCGAAGACATATAATCACTATTTAAGTTGCAGGTTTAGCCTGATTCGGTAATTTTCATTCCTGTGATCACGACAGTCGGTCGAAAAGCATTGTCAGCTTCAGGAAGGAAAATCGTTTTGAATATTTTCGTTAGATTCTTTTAATTGCGTTAATTTGAATTTTAATTGTTTTTAATTGATTTTGAATTGTGTTAAATTGATTATTTAATTATTTATATTTTTCTTTAATTATTTATATTTTACTTTAATGTTCCAGTAAGTTTTCGACTTTTTCGTTTTTTCCGTTTTAATTTCTGGAGGGTATCATACGGAAGGGTTCCACGTACTATATTGAGGTTGACTCCTCTTATTTATTTACTAATATTATTATCAACGTAGAACATATTGAGTTTCACAGCTCTGATTCATACTATCTAAGACCTGTTAGTTTAATTTCTGTTCCAGGAAAATTAATGGAGGCACTGGTTAAAGAAGTATTGCAGGATCATTTAGACAAGACTTCAGTTATAGCTTGGACACAGCATGGGTTTGTTAAGGGGAAGTTTTGTCTGACTAATTTGATTGGATACTATGATGTAGTCACAAAGGAAGTGGATGCAAAGAATAACTTTGATATCATATATTTGGATCTTAGAAAGGCCTTTGATACTGTTGCACATGGAAACTGCTGCACAAATTGGAGCAGTGTAGCTTTGGAGGCAAATTGCTGCTATGGATAAAGGGGTGGTTGAATGGGAGAAGACAGAGAGTGGTAATTAATGGACACTGCTCTTCGTGGACTAATGTTATTAGTGGAGTCCCTCAGGGTTCAGTGTTGGGTCCATTGTTGTTTTCTGTATTTATAAATGATATTGATAATGGTAAATCCAAGTTTGGCTTAATGTCCAAGTTTGCAGACGATATGAAGGTTGGCAGGGTTGTTAATGACACTAATGACAGTACACACCTAGAAAAGTAGAGCAGATGGGCTGAGCAGTGGCAAATGAAGTTTAACATTGACAAATGTAAAGTACTACATATGGGAAACAGGAACCCCAGAGCAACGTATCAACTCTGTGGTACTACACTGACAGTGATAGAGAATGAAAAGGACCTGGTGGTAATTGTGCAGGCAGATATGAAGTTCTCTGGGCAGTGCAGATGGGCTGCAAGAATAGCTCATGGTGTCTTGTCAATGATATACAGGAATTTTTCTAGCAGGGATAAGGAGGTGATTATCTCCTTGTATAAGGCAATGGTCAGGCCACACCTTGAGTACTGTACACAGGTCTGGAGGCCTTATTTTAAGAAGGATGTAGAGCTGTTGGAACGAGTGCAAAGAAAGGCAACAAGATTAGTGAACAGAATGAAGGGTTGCTCTTATGAAGAAAGGCTTAAGTTTTGCAAATTACAGTGTCTGGAGACTAGGCACCTACAAGGTGATCTGATTGAGGTGTATAAAGCCTTGAATGGTTTGAGCATGCTCAATGCTGATGGGATTCTTCCTCTTGCTCAGAATAATTGCCTGAGAGGGCATAAATTCAAATTGAGGAAAGATAGTTGTAGGATAGATGTGCGGAAGTTTGCCTTTAGCCAGCGGGTGGTTGATTGCTGGAACAATCTTCCATCTGTCATTGTAGAAGTTGATAGCTTAAATAGATTCAAGGCAGAACTTGACAAACATTTGGAGCGAGGGATGGGTGAAATAAGGGATTTTTTTTTTTTTTTTTTGGCTGAAGCTATATGAGCTTGCTTTCTTGCATCATGTGCCCTTGCTAATTCTAAATACATATTTTAGACATACTTTTCACTTTGAAAACAGTGAGTTCTTTCAGAGATTATTAATTCTCTAGCTGATAACTCAGCAATTTCTGAATATAATGTTTCTATCACTCGTACAAAGGCCATGAGATTTTATTGACCAGATTTATACTTGTTGGTTGCACCCACAGATTTTTAAATTTTGTCAATCATTTGTTTTTATTTGACATATACAAGGTTTGATCAAAACGTTTAGTGAAATTTTCAAACAATTAATTTTAACATTAGCATTAGCAATAGTAGAGGTATATGATGCAAGATAGCAAGCTCATACAGCAACAGCCAAAAAAAAAAAACAAAAACTTCCAATTTCACCCAACCATTCACTCCAAATGTTTGTCTAGTTCTGCTCTGAATTTATTTAAGCTGTCAACTTCTACAATGACAGATGGAAGTTTGTTCCATCAATGAACCACCTGCTGGCTTAAGCACATCTATTCTACAACTGTCTTTCCTCATTTTGAATTTATGTCCCCTCAAGCAATTAATCTGGGCAAGAGGAAAAATCTCATCAGCATTGAGCTTGCTCAAACCATTCAAGACCTAATACACCTCAATCAGATCACCTCGCAGTTGCCTAGTCTCCAGACACTGCAATTTGCCGAACTTAAGCCTTTCTTCGTAAGAGCAACCCTTTGTTCCATTCACCAATCTCATTGCACTTCTCTTTACTCTTTCCAGCAGCTCTACATCCTTCCTAAAATGTGGCCTCCAGACCTGTATACAGTACTCAAGGTGTGGCTTTACAATTGCCTTATACAAAGGGATATTCACCTCCTTATCCCTGATAGAAAAATTCCTGTATTTCATTGACAAGACACCATGAACTGCTCTTGAAGACTGTCTGCACTACTCAGAAAATTTCATATCTGCCTGCACAATTACCGCTAAGTCTTTTTTATTCTCTACCACCCTTGATATATTACTTTGGGGTTACTATTACCCATATGCAGTACTTTACATTTGTCAAGGTTAAACTTATGTTGCCACCTGTCAGCCCATCTGCTCAACTTTTTTAAAATCCTCTTACAGTAGCATACTGTCATTAGTGTCATTAACAATTAATTTTTAACAGTTAATTGTTAATTAACAATTAACATTAACTCTACTAATAACATTAGTCCATGAAAAGGAATGAGAATTTATTACCACTCTCTGTCTTCTCCCATTCAATCATGCCTTTATTTGTAGCAACAATTTGTCCTTAATGCCCTCTGCTCCAGTTGGTAAGCCCTCCATGTGCAACTGTATTAAAAGCTTTCCTAAAATTTAAGTATAATACATCAAAATTATTTTTTGCATCCAGTTCCTTTGACCACATCATAGTATCCAATCAGATTGGTCAGACAAGACTTTCCCTTAACAAACCCGTGCTGTGTCTGAACTATAACTGTAGCCTTCTCTAAATGATCCTGCAATGCTTTTTTAACCAGTGCCTCCATTAATTGCAACAAAAGTTAAATTAACATGTCTGTAATTATTCGTGTCTCCTTTTGGTTCTTCTTTGTGAATTGGGGTCACAATTGCACTTCTACAGTGCATGTATACCTCCCCTGAGTCCAAAGAAGCTCTCATAATTAAGAAATCCCACATCAGCACACTGTGATCACTGCCAACTAGTGGTTCCTTTATCTGCAGATTCTTAATGCTTGAAGAATCACTACTGATAACCAGATAAAGAGTATGACTCCCTCTTGGTAGCCTCTGGTACATGCTGCTGCTGCAGAACACGATCATCCAGTAAATCCACAAAAGTCTTGCTAGTGGACGAGTAACCAACCCATAAGGCCCCAAGTGCCAAGCGATCTTTCTAGTGCAATTTTCTAGCGATTTTCCTAGGGCGAGTACTAGTGCTTAAATAATCTCTCCACTGCTCGCAACATTACTGCTAACCACTCACATTGTTACTGCTTCCCTCGCTGAGCAACATCACTGCTCCACTGCTAACATCGTTACTGCTAACCCCGCTTGCACCGTTACTGCTATCGCTAGCAATGTATTGCTCTCTTCTTCTGCTGATCGCTTGGTCACTGGTTGGCACTGCTCCTGCCTCCATGTAGTGGGGTCGGTAACCTGGGAGAAGGAATTCCCTCTTCCAGGGCTAAAAGGAGTAGCGATGGATTGTGATGCATATCCACCGCTAGAGCCCCCGGGCTCCAGACCCATCAACTCTGATTCAGAGCTGACTTGAATCGTCCAAAGAGACAGCGGACTGAAAAACAGAGTGCAGATATGCCAGCATTTCTAATAATGCACTCATTATCCACACAACCTGTCGGCAAGTTATCGCCGTTTTTCTAATACAGAAATGCTTAGAATCGGTTGTTGGATCTCCTAAAATGGTGAAGCGTCTCCAATCTGGAGGCCTTCTAATTGAAGCTTCCAAGCCAAGCCATTCAGAAAAATTGTTAAAATTGACAACATTTAACAGCATTCCAGTGTCAGTTATGCCACATAACACTCTGAAAACCTCTAAAGGCGTCATCAGCGAATGGGACTTACTAACTGTCTCTGAACAAGAAATAATACAAGAGCTTAGTGAACAAAAAGTGTTCACTAAGAGAATCATGGAGAATTCACGGAGAATCATGACCAAAAAAGATGGCAACCTACTACCAACCAGGTCAATAATTTAGTACTCCGATTCTTCCATCTTCTGTTAAAGCAGGTTACCTAAATTGCAAGATTCGTCCTTACATCCCCATTTGCTGCTTTAAATGTCAGAAGTACGGTCATTCTCAAGCAGCATGCCGAGGCGATGCTGTGTCCTCTTTGTGGTTCCAAGGAGCATTCTCAAGAAGACTGTACAACTTCCACTCCTATTTGTCCAAACTGTAAGGAAAACCACCCTGCATTTTCTAAAGCATGTAACCTTTGGAAAACAGGCAAAAAAATCCAGAAATATAAAGTGGAACGTAAAGTCCACTTACCTTGAAGCAAGAAAGCAAGTGCTACCAACCATGCCTAGCCGATCATACGCATCTGTCACCAGAACCAGCTGCCCACTGCAACTCAAACAAATGTGTCCATAGAACCGAGCATTTCCTTTGCCATCTGGGCCAAAACTGTGTTATCATGCAACAAGAATCCTACAGTCAACGAAACCAGCAATACGCCAATCATCATCCCAACTGATGCTATCTCAACCTTGCCCGAAACAACAAAATCAACTACCGTTGAAAATCAGAAAAAGGTGAAGCCACGAAATAGCAACATGGAAACTGATGTTCAATCAGAGGATGACGACACAGTACTAGAGTTACATGCTAGTGATATCATGGATACAGGACGCCCAATCTTTCCCAGAAATAAAAAACCAAAACCAAGCAGACAGAAATCTTCTCAGAAAAAACTGTCAGATCAATCTTCCCCAAACAAATCCAACCAATGAATAAATTCCTATAATGGAACTGTAGAGGATTACGCAGTAATATAGTCAACCTCAGTGATTTACTAACTCAAACTAATGCAGTAGGTGTGTGCTTACAGGAAACATTTTTATCACCACATGTTTAGGAGAGACAGGGTTTCTAACTCTCCTGCTCGTGGTGGAGCAGCTATACTTGTGAAATCCACAATACCCTCAAGACATCTCCAACTACAAACCTCCTTAGAAGTTGTAGCAGTCCGGATAGCAATGGGAATATCGTTATCACTTGCATCCATCTATATATCACCGAATTATCCTTGTTCCCAGACTGAGCAGTCTTATTACACAACTTCCACCTCCCGTCTGTTTACTTGGTGATTTCAATGGTCACCACCCATTGTGGGGATCCTCCACCATGGATAGTAGTGGCAAATTAATCGAAACATTCCTGGATAACCATAACCTGACTCTTTTAAATTCTGGCTCTCCAACTCATGTTCAACTACCTGCTGGTGCTACAGCTGCCATAGACCTATCCATCTGTTTAGCATCTCTTTTTCCAAGCATGGAGTGGTTAGTGCTAAATGATCCATCCCACAGTGACCATTTCCCTATCATCAGTTCAATTCAAACACAGGTCGTGTCATACCCTAAAGGCCGTACTTCTTGGAACTTCCAAAAAGCAGACTGGAAAACCTATTCCAGTTGTGTCATACTTGAAAAGCAAAATGTACAGCAACAGAATCTTGATGACATAACTGACCACATTACAGCCATATATTATCTGCAGCAGAAATTTCCATTCCAAAATCTAACCAGTGCAAGAGTATACACCAAAATCAGTGGTGGAATGAAGAATGCTCCAAAGCAAAGTGTGATAAAAACAGAGCTTGGAACCACTTTCGTATATTCCCAACTACCGCCAACCTAATTGTTTACAAAAAACTCAGAGCTAAAGCGAGACAAATTAGAAAAAAAGCAAAACATGAATCCTGGATTAACTTTGCCTCATCCATTAACAAAAATACTGACACTTGAATTATTTGGAAAAAAATACAAGCACTCAATGGGAAATTTCTACCGCTGTAATCACCAATAATATAATGGAATGGGCAGGAATTATCTTCCCCTACTGATACTGCAAATGCACTATCAGAGTCTTTTTATAACATTTCCGCCTCATCCTCTTTGTGACATCCTTTCAACACATTAAAGCTAATGAAGAACGTCAAAAATTGATTTTTAAAACTAGACTCTCACTTCCTTATAACCAGCCTTTTACTCTAGTTGAGCTCAAGGAATGCTTAAGCAAATTGTCAAATAGAGCAGCAGGACCAGACGGTATTCACTACAGTATGCTGCAGCATTTATGTGAAGCTGACCTTGGCATATTATTACTATTCTATAACCGTATCTTTTCAGAAAATACTACTTATCCTCTGTCCTGGCTGCATTCCTATATCTTTGCTATTCCAAAACCAGGCAAAGATCCGACTCTGGTCCAGAATTACTGACCGATATCATTAACAAGCTGTTTAGGCAAAATATTTGAGAGGATGGTGCATAAGAGGCTCACCTGGTTTCTAGATTCTCAGAATCTTCTTTCTGATCACCATTATGGCTTCTGTAAAAACAGATCTACCTTAGATTTACTTGTAAAACTTGAATGCAACATACGAAATGCCTTTGTCATGAAACAGCACTTAGCGATGGTCAACCTAGATATTCACAAAGCATTCGATACCACCTGGCATCATGGCATTATTAAAGATATGCATCAGTTGGGGCTGAGAGGCTATCTTCCTCAAATCATCCAGAACTTATTAAAATTACGCACTTTTCAAGTCCGATATCAAAACGTGCTGTCAGCATCTCACATTCAAGAAGAGGGTGTCCCGCAGGGTTCAATACTGAGTGCTACCCTATTTGCGATTTGGGTCAACAAAATATTGGAAAATCTTCCAAGAACCATTCAAATTTATATGTATGCAGATGACCTCACTATATCTTGCCAATCACAAAGTATGAATACTATCGAAAGACAGTTGCAAATTGCTCTATTCAAAATAGAAGCCTGGACCTTATGCAATGGATATCGTCTTGCTGAACTACAATCACTTCATCCTGATCCTGAGCTAAAGATCAATAACATGCCAATACCTCTTACTCACACTGTCCGTTTTCTTGGCCTAGTGCTAGATAGGAAACTAAACTTTCAGGCACATGTGACCTACCTTCAGACCATCTGCTTGAAGAAATTGAATATCCTCCAGTGTGTGTCATCTATGTCATGGGGCGCTGATCGACATACCCTGATCCATCTTTATCGAGCTCTCATCAGGTCCCGTTTAGACTATGGCTCCCCAGTGTATGACTCTGCTAGGAAAACTATTTTACAGCGATTGAACATGATCCAGCACAGTGCGCTGAGAGTTTCTCTAGGGGCTTTCAGAACCGCCCCAGTTCAGAGCCTTTACATTGAAGCCCACGAACCTCCCTTACATCTTTGGAGGAAAACATTGCTTTTGACGTATGCCACAAAAATCCGCACTCTTCCCTCTCACCCGAATTGGAGATGTCTGTACAATACTGAATGGGAGTCATTTTTCAACAGTAAACCAAATGAAAACAAACCTGCTGCACTTAGACTTAAAGAACTAATTCAATTGTGGAATATAGAAATCGGCAATATATATCAGGACATGACACCACCTGATCCACTGTGGACAAATATTCCTGCAATTTACGATGACTATTTCCAACAGTGGGGAAAGAACACCTTGTGTCCCTTCAATATTGCACAATTACATGAAACTCACTCTGCTTCTAATTCACAGGCCTGTATGATCTATACAGATGGATCAAAAACTGACCCAAGTAGGCACTGTGGCAATCTTCCCGTCATTCACTTCTTCCCGTCATTCACTACTTCTCTCTCATTACCTGTAGAACGCAGTATCTTTACTGCTGAGCTTTATGCTATTAACTTTGCTCTAGATCACATTACTCAACTTCTAATTTCATCTGCCTTAATATACACTGACTCACTCAGTGCTGTCTTTGCCATAAATAGTAATACCACCTCCTCTCACCCTGTTATCAAACAGGGTGAGAGGAGGTGGTATTCTAAATTACTTGTGTGTAATGAGTCAAACCAAACTGTGACATTCTGCTGGATCCCAGGGCATTCTGGTATAGCAGGAAATGAAAGAGCAGATCTTGCAGCCAAACAACCAGATACCTCTAATTTACAGAACGGTCAAGTTCCGTATTCCGATTTCAAACATATCATCCGTAAAGCATGTTACAATAGCTGGTCACTGATCTGGAGAGTTTGTCCAGGAAACAAACTACACCAAATAAAACCAGAACCAAAGCTGTGGCTCTCCAGTTTCCAGAAAAATAGACGAGAAGAAACAATTTTAGGAAGGCTTAGGATTGGGCATACTCACCTCACTCACCTGTATCTATTAACTAATGACAGCGCTCCCCAATGCACATCATGCCAAATTCAACTGACCATTTGCCATTTGCTAGTGGACTGTCCCCACTTTCAAACCATCCGCTTAGACCCTTTAAGTCAATTTATGATATGCAGTCTTCAATAAATTTAATGCAGATTCTGGGAGATAATCCTAATAAAAAGGAACTATTTACTTTCCTAAATCGGATAGGAATATATCATAAAATATAGTTAATTTTTCATATTCACCATTAGAAAGACACAATATGGCCCCAGCAGCCTATGTGTCGTTAAACTCAACAACAACAGCAACAATAACCAATCCACAAGTTCCAATCAGTATCTGGGAAGTTAAAATCCTGCATTATAAGACAATCTGATATACTGGCCCACTCTATTTCTGTGTACAGTTCTTTATACTCAAGAGTTGTCATTAGGCTTGTAATACACACTTACTCTTAATTTTGTTTGCCCATGCTTATGTCACACCAAACTGATCAACATTGCACTGTCCACCCATGTAAAATGGATGCACTTCCTTAGATTTTATGTGTTTCTTAACTAACAGCATAACATTTCCTCCCTTCCTATCCTGTCTATTCTTTCTGTACACATTATACTCCCCATCTGTGTGCACCAAGTCTCTGATATCCCAACAATATCTGCCTTTGATGTTTTGACCAACACCTCAAATTCATCAAATTTATTTACTAAACTCCTAGCATTGGTGTACATGCAAGTATACATGCACCTGTTCTTATCTTAGCTACCCTAACACAACCCATGTATTTACTTGTTCTGCAAAGGCTTCCAGCAGTCCCTGAAAGCCCCAGCACCTTGTTTTCCAGGCTGCTGCTCATTCCAGTAGAAACACGTTCACCTCTGCCAGTGGCTACTGTTTATCTATTAATCCATGTATCTCTCCAAGCTTACAGTTTTCCCACCCACCTAACACTGCCTTGATAGCATCAGCAAATAATCTTGCACCCTTTCTGTTTTAGTGTATCCAATCCCTGTAGAAGCAGTCTCTCCTGTTTTATTCACTGATACATGTTTATATTGTTAATATTCGTCAATAAAACTTGGATATATTCCCCTAGCCTGGCCTATCAACAGAGTTATTCCCATTTCAAAAAAAAAATTAACATGTATAATAATAACAACTGTATCTGACTTCCATCATCTCTTGATTTTTCTCATGATTTCTGAAAATTTTAGAAAAATTTTTACACCCATTTATAGTTAATCAAATATTTGCAGAGAGAATAGAAATAGTTCCTTATTTTATTTTTTTAGGTTCACTCTTTCCTATCTGTGCTAACTTACTGCTGTGCTTGCTATGTATCTATGATACATATATGGCACTACTACACTATTGTATCACATGGTAGATTTAAGTAGGTTATTATTGAAATGCTACAATTTGAACGATTGAAACACCTCAATGCCAAACATTTAAACAATTCTGGCTATATTTCAGAAACTCACTGTTTCTTCAGGTCTGTTTTTTTTGGCAACTCACTGTTTCCCCATCTTCAGTGAGTTTAGGAAATTACTGTTTCCCATCTTCAGGCCTGTTTTTTTGGAGAACTTACTGTTCAGAAACAGTGAACTCCCAAAACATAGCCAGATTGTTTAAGTGTTTGACATTGAAGTGTTTCAGTTATTCAGATTGTAGACTTTCAGTAATAAATTACTTAAATCTGCCATGTGATACTTAGTTCTCAATTAATTAATTATCTCACAATGATGAACAATCACAAAGATCCTCTCTTTCAATTAAATGAGTTGTAGATTTATGTACTTATTTGAATTATTCAGGTTTTAAAATAAAAAAAATAATAAAAAAAGAAGTAAGCTTACATTAACTCATTATACCAGTCTTTCCCTGAACGATGGATCAGCCGCAGTGTTCATGTTCATTGGTCACCAAGGTCTCTAGACCTCACTCCTTTAGATTTTTGTTTTTTGTGAGAATGGATGAAAATCAGAGTATACAAAGAAAAGGTGAATACAAGAGACGAATTTCTTGCTTGCATTTTGGATACTGCTGCCCTCATAAAGGAATGCCAAGATGACCTCAGAAGAACAACACATTATATTATCACAAGAGCTGCAAAGTACATGAGGTTGGCAGTGGGATTTTCGAACATTTATTGTGAACTATAAAAAATTTGCCAATTATTTGTGTTTTTTATCATTCAAAAAGTCAATAAATACCAACAATAAGTCATTTATTGTTCTTTAATACCTCTCATAATGACTTTGTGCATGCCAGTTTCAAACAGCTGTATCTCCGTATCCATTGAGAATTGAACACATGTTTATATGAGCTTTTTTACTCAAAATAATTGATACTATAACCTCCAAAAATATTTACTATTCCTCCTGAATCACCCTGTATACGCCGACCGGACTAGCTGGTGAGTAAAGTGCCTGCCTAGCAACCCAAAGGTCACGGGGTCGAATCCCGCCTCGGGCTTGGATCAAAGTAAAAAAAAAAAAAAAAACCCTGTATACACAGTACTGCCATAAATACTGTCAAATGGTTTACTGCATGTAGCCACAAAATAAAAAGACACAAGAACTCAAAACTCTGTGGGTTTATTCTTGAACAGCCAACAAATGAAGAAACATAACATTCAGATGCCTCCCCCCTTGTTTTTTTACACAATACCTCAAACATTCCAGCCATTCATCAATAGAAGTATGCACAACATCCAGTGAGAAATTGGTCACAGCATGCCAGTGATCTCTTCAGGCTCTCCAATGTGGCATGCCTTTTACCACAGATCATCCCTTCCAAAATAGCCCAGAAACGGTAATTAAGTGGATTAAGATCTGGGCTGATGGGAGGCCATTCGTTATGCTTGTTGAATTCAGGCACATTCTCTGTCAGCCGTGTTTGGGTGATCTTTGCCTTGTGGACAGGTGCTGAGTCCTGTTGAAAGATCCAGTGCTGACCATTGAAAAAAGTCTGATGGAGGGGTCTCACATGTGGCTCCAGAATATCATTCAGGTACATCCTTGCACTGGTTTTCACCCCCTGACCACAAAAATGCAACTTTCTTACACCTTCGTAAGAGACTCTTAAAAAAACTCTCATACAAAGTTTATTTGTCTCTTAAGAGACAAATAAACTATATAATATTTATTATTCTTCTCCCATATACCTTTTTTTAAGTTTCTTCTTTTCTCTCTCTGTATACAGGGTGATTCATTACCAGTGTGACAAACTTGCAGGAGGTTTAGGGAACACAAAGACAAGTCGGAATCACATAGCATTGCAGGGTCCGAAATTCCTTCGTCATGCAGTAGAGGACGTTGAACGGGAGGTCGCGTGAACAGCGATCCCGCTGGAAGTCAGCATTTGCGAACCGGTTCCCGAGGCAGTAGGATGGACAAGTATTCAAACGTTGAACTGGCCGACATGCACCTCGCGTATGGAGCTGCGGACTGTAATGGCGCGCTACTCTGCGCTTGTACCAGGAACGTTTCCCGCATAGGCGTGCTCCTTGTCATACGATTTTTGCACGTGTGCGCAGACGGTTACATGAGACTGGTTGTTTCACGAGAGGTACCATGAATCAAGAGTGAATGATGAGGATGCCAGACAATGAGGAGAATGTCCTACGTCTTGCAGAAGGCAATCCGAATATGAGTACTCAAGCGATAGGCCAACGATTGGGTATTTCCCAGTCCACTGTATGGAGGATACTGTCAACAAACAAAATGAGTTTGTGCTATTTGCAACGCGTCCAGTCATTGGAGCCTGTGGATTATCCACTTCGGAGGACTTTTGCTACTTGGTTTCTTCAACAGAAATGGTTCGCAAATGCTGACTTCCAGCGCGATCGCTGTTCGCGCGACCTCCCATTCAGCATCCTCTACCGCATGATGAAGGCATTTCAGACCCTGCAATGCTATGTGATTCCGATTCGTCTTCGTGCCCCCTACACCTCCTGCAAGTTTGTCGCACTGGTAGTGAATCACTCTGTATATCTCTTTACAAGCAATATAGTTTTATTGATAAGAACTATATTTACTCTTCACTTCTATTAATCACAGAAAACAGAAAAAAAAAAAAAAAAATCAAACATGCCCGAAATGAAATGTAATGTAATCTGCAGATGCAACAAAAGCTTGGCTTCTTTGCATTATTTGCTATTCTAAAACATGTTTTTATGCTTCAAATGGTATTTTTTACCCAAGTTTTTTTTTCATTATTGCTAATTAAAAATGTATACAAAATGGTTAGTGATAAGTAGACTAGCAATAAAAGCAAAATGGGATGTGTTGTTTGTTGAAAAGCAGGACTGGTATGAGCAAATATCTTGAGTATTTTAATATTGAAAAATAGCACAGG
Source organism: Mastigoproctus giganteus (assembly GCF_048544385.1). Classification (NCBI taxonomy): domain Eukaryota; kingdom Metazoa; phylum Arthropoda; class Arachnida; order Uropygi; family Thelyphonidae; genus Mastigoproctus; species Mastigoproctus giganteus. Next base: position 164,026,739 of record NC_143577.1, read on the forward strand.
TGACTGTACGAGAACAATAGAATAGTTCATGATTTCAAATTTCTCATTATGAATAATTTGTTATTTTTTCTTTTGCTAATATTAATATCATATATTGCATGGCCACAGTTACTAAGCACCCTTTTTAGTTATGGCATATTCCACCTATATGAGTTTGGCTTCTGTGGCATTCATTTAAGTTCCCTTCCTATATACACATATACCTGAAACTGGTTAATTATAGTACTAAGTGAAAAAAAACTTTATAATGTTTCTTTATTCAGTGATGGGAATCATATCTAGACCTTTCCTAATGGTGGCATTGTTATTCCTTAGATGCTGTAATCTAGTAGCTGTGGCTATTCAGTTGATTTTAGTTGTACTTCACATGCTTGCATTTATGAAATATTAATTTACCTTACTTATTTTGTTTTGATACAGGAACTAATGAAGTTGATGGGATTGAATGAGTGGGTCTACTGGAGTGGTACATTTGCAAATAATGTTTCAGTAATGGTTATTATTTCTTTGGTAATTACTATCATTTTCAAATTAGAGTTCAAATATGGAGTTTCAGTAATTAAATACACAGATGGAAGTGTGCTGTTTGTGATTCTTATTTTGTATTCTGCTGCAACTGTTATGTTTTGTTTAGCAGTAACTACATTTTTTAATTCAAGTAAGTTTGTCTTTTCAACTTGGTATGAATACTATATTGTAGAAAAGATCATTTAATCATAGATTCATTTAAGAATGTTTCTTATCAGTGTTCTGAATTCTTTCTTAATGCTTAGATTTCTGTATTTATCATTTATTAATCTAGCACTGGATACACAGACGTAACTTAGGTTTTATTTGCAACAGAGCTCATAAATGACTTTCTTTAGATGGTGCAAATTCTGAATTTTTAACAGAGAGTGACCAATCATGAGTTTTGTAGCTTTGCATTATAATTAGAATCTGCAGCTTTCTATAATTTTGGTTCCAGCACCTGGTGAGCTACCCTGGCACGAGGTTAGCTAAATATGTGATTTATAATATCTGATTCATTACCTCGGAATCAGAATTTTGAATATCTGACTAGCTACCTCAATTCTAGTCACATGCAATGTGTCTCTGCACACAGGCAGAAAGTTAAGAAGAGTAACTGTTAAGCCATCTATTTTTTGTTCAAAATATTGCCAGTTTAACAGCTGAGAAAAAGCATATGCTCACAGGTATGACTCTGATACAACCATTAAAGTATTGAAACCACCAGACTCTTTATCCAGAAAGCTTGGGACCAGAGGCTTTCCAGGTTTTGGGTTCTTATCAAGAGAAATGATAGCACATGTGAAATAAATGATTAAAAATCTTATGTTAAGATTTATTTTATCTAAAAAGTGTTAATACAAATTCAGTATCTTTTTGATAAAATCAGCCAACTAAACAGAATAATATAAAATTAAAATAGTTTATTTACAAAATAAAAATAAATACAATATATATAAAATCCTAAAAATTAAGTTTAGATAAATCTTAAAAAGTATATAATAAAAGATTCTAGAACTTATGAAGTGTTTATTTATAACATGATTGTTTGTTTGTTTGGAAGAATTGTTTACATACTGTGCAAATCGGCACCTCCATAGCCAGGTGGGCGGGAGCAGCAGTGCATAGCACATGCTTCTTGATTAGACCGGGGTTCGAGCCCATGCCCACCAAATACGGAGGATGTGGAAAGGTCAGGGAATGATCACCGCATATCCCCGGAGCAATATGGCCTTAGTTGCTAATGCTCCTAAAAACCAAATAACAACTGTGCAAATTGCTGTTTGTAGTGTGGCTATTAAGTAACAAAAAAAATTAAAATTCTTCTCAACAAATACAAGCTGGCTGAAAGGACTAGTTGTTGTTGTTATTTGGTTTTTAGGAGCATTAGCAACTAAGGCCATATTGCTCCGGGAATATGCGGTGGTCATTCCCTGACCTTTCCGCATCGTCTGTATTTGGTGGTGACAGGCTTGAACCCCTGTCTAATCAAGAAGCATGTGTTACGCACTGCTGCTCCTTCCCACCTGGCTATGGAGGCGCCGAAAGAAAGGACTAGTGAATGGCATTAAAATTGTAATAATAAGTGAAATAAAATTATAATAAGAAATAACAAACCGCCACCTGCAGAAGCTTAGTAGGAGCTAAACTTGATATGGAAGCTAAGCTTCTATTATCAAGTGGATCCTCATCTTAACTTCTTTAGGAACACCTGCTTATTAGTTTTGTGTAGGGATCTTTGATTTTTCTGTTCTGCTACGTTTCACTAGTGTAAGTTTCTCAAGCATTTTGTGATACTTTAGTAGTCAAAACAGTTGCCTAACTATGTAAGTGTTCTCTGGGAGGCCTATTGTTGCTAGATTCTTATGGAAGCTCTGTGACACCATGCTGGTGGTTGATGAATATCATGTGAAATGACTATCACGGTGATCGTGATAGTCATTTCCTCTTTCATATGCCACATTTCGTTGACTTCCTGATCTTTTCCCTGTAGTTTTTTCTGGAGTTTGCTGGTGTTGGACACTGCTATGTCAGTTGCATAGATGGTCCTTTCCTTCTTTCAATGAGGTTATGCCTGGTCTGTTGTGCGAGATCATCTTGTCCATTATTATGACATACTCCCAATATAGTTTGTAGTAGTAGTTATAACGGCAAATGATGTAAGAAAGCAAACTTATGTAGCATCAGCCAAAAGGAAAAAAAAAAACTACACAGTTCACCCATCTGTACCCTCCAAGAATTTGTCTAATTCTTCCTTGAATTTATTCCACCCATCCATTTCCACAACAACAGATGGAAGCCTGTTCCAACAATTATTCACTCGCTGGCTAAAGGGAAACTTCTGCACATCCCTCCTGCAAGCATTGTACCTCAACTTGAATTTATATCCCCCCTCATGCATGTAGTCTCAGCGAGTGGAAGAAGGCCATTAACATTCAGCTGACTACTCAATCCATTCAAGGCTTTAAACACCTCAGTCAGATCCCCCCCCCCCCCACAGGTGCCTAGTCTGAAGATGCTGCAATTTGCAGAACTGAAACTCTTTCTAAGTGAGAGCCCCCTTTTGTTCCCTTCACCATTGGGTTGCCCTTCTCTACACCTGTTTCAGCAGAACTGCATCCTTCCTAAAGGAAGCATCCAGACCTGCATACAGTACTCAAGATTTGGTCTAACCATAGCTTTATACAAAGGGATAATCACCTCATTATCCCTGCATGTAATTGACAAAACCCCCATGAGCTGTCCTGACGTCTTCAGCACTCAGAGAATTTCATGTCTGACTGCATAATTACCTCCAGGTCTGTTTCATTCTCTACTACTCTGAGTGTAGTACAACAGAGTTGATAAGTTAATCTGGATTACTGTTCTGTTACCCATCCATTTGTCAGTGTTAAACTTCAGCTGCCATTTCTCAGCCAGTCAACCTAATTTTTCAAGATTTTTTTGCAGTAGCTCACCCTGATGACTGTCATTAACCACACTGCTAACCTTTATATCATCTTCAAACTTAGACATTAAGTCTGATATACTTTCATCAGTATTATTGATAAATATTGAAAACAGCAATAGGCTCAGCTTTCAACTCTAAGGAACTCCACTAATAATATTAGTCCAAGAAGAGTAGTGCCCACTGATAATCTCTCTCTCTCTCTCTCTCTTCTTCCACTTAACAATCCCTTTATCCATAGCCATAATTCGCCCTTAATGCCACATTGCTCCAGTTTTTACAGTAGTCTTATATGTGAAACAGTATCAAAGGCTTTCAAATCCAAGTATATGATACTTGGATTTCAGGAAGAAGGAATTTCAGGATGTGCAAATGTATCCCCTTTATGAATTGGGGATACAGTTCATAGGGACATTATCTGAATCCAAGGATGCCCTCATAATTATGGCTAAGGGTTTGCTTACCTCCTTTGCTGCCTCACTTAATATAATTGGATAGACTCTATCCACCCCAGATGCCTTTTTATTTCCCTCTTCAACAATTTCTTCTCCACTCTCCTTTCAGTTATCACAAAGTCATTTAGCCCCTCATTAGAGTTTGATAAATGTCTGGCATTCCCCCTTCCCTAAAGAATTCCTAATGTGTGAATGCAGATACAAAATATGTATTCAGTTAATCTGAAACCTGAGCAGGATCATCAACAGATAGGCCATCATCATTAGGTGGTCTAAGGTGATTCAGTCCCTGCTTTCTACAGTTAATATAAGCATGGAAGTCTTTGCTGTTTTTATATGCATTCTTTGCCAAAGACTTCTCATAATCTGCCTTAGCTTGCCTAACCTTCTTTGTGACTTGATTACAGACTAATTTATATCTACCATAGGCTTCGGTATCACCCGATGACATCCTATGCACTTTTCTTCTCTGCTGTGTCTCAGTAGTTTATCTGACATCTATTTAGGCCTTGAACAGTATTTGTTCATTGGTATGAAAAGCCTAGAAAAAAGTAATCAATAAATTTATTGATTACTTTTTTTTTATGAAAACTCCAAACAAGAAAGATATTGGAACTTATAATACTTGGTACCATGCATGGGTGTTGACATTAGACTGTAATTTTCAGAAAAACATATGAAGGAAGATTGTTGCAGAAAATGGCAGTTGAGTGAATAAACGAGGAAGATGAAAAGTTGGTTCTGTGAGTTTGAAATTGGACAGTAGATGGAAGTTGGCGGCATGTATTCGGACTGTTTTGAAATAGAGAGTGGGAATTATAGAAGCCAATTCAGAAGAACAGTGCCCATGGAAGTATCTGTAGAAGAGGCATGGAGCAGAAATAGTATGTCTATGCGGCAGAGAGTGGAGAGACTCGGTTAGAGATGAGTCATTAATTAACCTAATTGCCCTCTTCTGAATGGAATCTAGAAGCCTGAGAGAGATTTTGGGGGCACCGCACAGATGTGGGAACAATATTGCATAGTAGGGCAGATTTGTGATTTTTGTAAAGTGAACAGCTGTTTCGAAGAAAAGTAATGCCGAGGGCAAAAGAGAAAACCAAGTTTTTTAGATGCAGAGGAAGCAATATTTGTAATGAGCTTGTATCAAGAGAGATTAGAAGTCAGGGTATCCCCAAAAGAGATATATCATCTTGCCTAGAAATCAGAGTGTCACCAGAGATAAGCATAGGAGCAGAAGAATCCTTTTTGCGAGATATAAGAGAGGGCTGAGTTTTAGAAGGATTGAAATCAACTAAATTGTCTTTGCCCCATTGGAGAATTACCTGAAGATCGGCATTTAAGGAATTGGTAGCGGATATTTGAGAAGTTTAAACTGATTGAGCAGGGCAAGGTTTCTGTAACTGGAAAGTAGAATGCAATGTGCTATCATCAGCAAAACTATGGATAGGATTTCCAGTCAATGGAAGAAGGTCATTAATATACAAGAGGAAAAGAGTGGGGAAAAGAATTGAACCTTGGGGGACACCAGCATTAGTGGAGAAGTTAGAAGACAGAGAGCCATCTACCATCACCCTCAGTGATTGGTCAGAGAGAAAATTCGATAACCAATAACAAAAAACAGTTCACAAACCATAAGGTGGAAACTTGTTTAGAAGACCTTTAAGCCAAATACGATTGAAAGCCTTTGAGGTGTTAAGAGCAACTGCTTGTGTTTCACCACACTTTTCCATTGAATTTGTCCAGGAATCTATACTGGCAATCGTTGATCAGACTGAAGGTTTCTAGGTAGTTTAAGAGTTGGCAGTTAATTGTTTCTCCATTACTTTAGAAAGAGTAGAAGTAATTGCAATGGGATGATAACTGGATTTGTCACCCTTTTTAGGAACTGGCTGGATATAAGCAAATTTCCAAGCAGAAAAACACCTTTAGAATAAGAAGGTGAAAACAGACTGCAAAGAAAAGGAGTAAGCTTAGGAGTACAGGTTTTGAGAACAAGTGGAGAAATACCACCAGGACGTGGAGCTTTCTTAGCATCAAGATCTGTCAAACTCCTGACATCCTTTTGACGAAAGACCACAGGAGGCATTGAACGGAGCTGTTGGGAATGGTGGGAGGTGTCTTACCAAGATCATTAATACATCAGTTGTAAGAAAAATGGGATGCTAGCAGGTCAGCTTTATCCTTGGCTGAAGTGACAATAAAACCATTTGGTTTGACAGAGGTGGAAGCAGAGACAGGCAAACGTTGTGGCCAATAGCTTTGGCAAGAGACCAGAATGCTCGGCTACCATTAGGGCAAGAAGAAAGTTTTCTACTCTTAGACTGTGCAAACTCTAGTTTGGACTGATTAATGACTAATTTACAGTTGTTGCATGCAGTTGTTGCGAGCTTTGGTGTAGGCAGAAAATGAAACTGAAGAATCGGAAACAAGCCAATTACAATATGCAACATTCATCTCTTGAACAGCCTTAGCATTTATTGGAAAACCAAGATTTAGATAAAAGACGAGATTTTAAAGTGGAGTGTGGAAGAAAGGATTCCATTCCTACAAGAATAATTTCACTGACATGATCTGAGCAAAACGTTGACATCAGATGTTTAGAAAGAGTAATCCGACCAAGGAAAAGAAGAAAAGAAATCTTATCGGTCATCTCATTTTGCATTCTTGTAATGCCAAACAACACGAAGTTAGGAATAGCCATTAGATAAAGGCTTCATTGGAGAAGAGACAATCACCAAGTTGTGATCTGAGATGCCCAAAGGATCACTGATTTCAACCATGTACTTAGAAGGGCTGTTTGTGAGAAAATGATCAAGAGTGTTAGTTATATGGTTAGGATTGTCCAGTATTCTGGTAGGTAAACAAACATGAGGTCATTAGTAATTGCAAAAGCCTCAGCATCTCATCTCTGTGACTAGAAAAGGGAAGCCAGCTTGAGTTATGAACTTTAAAATCTCCAAGGAAATTTACCTCACTGTTAGGAAAGTTGGACAGGAGAAATTCAAGTTACAAAGAAAGGAAGTCACAGAGTTCCAAGTGATTAGTGGAGTTTGGAGAATGGTAGAGACGATAGATGAATTTGACAGAATGAAGTAGAGAGATTTTAACTCAGAGAAGATCAAAAACAGGAGATCCCAAATTACTAATTTTCTGACGATGAATATCAGAACATACATATGTACAAGTGTACCACCTTTGAGGGGAAAGGAATTATACAGCGAATAATTTAGTCAACTGAAATGAGCAGTGGTTGAATCAACTGATAACTGAGATTCTGTCAGAAAAAAGTACATGGGATTTGGCAGACAATAAGTGGAAATGGACATCATTGTGATTAGAACTGAGACCATATATATTTGTGAAATTAACTAGGAAGTGTTTGGGAGGTTTAGATCTTTTCACAAATAAGCTTGTTCTATTAGGTTGGCAGTTAATTAGCATTAGTAGAGGCATATGATGCAAGAAAGCAAGCTTATGCAGCATCAGACAAAAAGAAAAAAAAACCCACTTCCACTTCACCCCTCCATTCGTTCGAAATACCTGTCCAGCTGAGCCTTAAATTTATTTAGGCTATCAACTTTCACAACAAGGGATGGAAGTCTGTTCCACCAACCAACTACCCACTGGCTAAAGACAAATTTCCGCACATCTATCCTACATCTGTCTTTTCTCAATTTAAATTTATGCTCTCATGTGATTATTCTGAGCAAGAGAAAGAATCCCGTCAGCATTGAGCATGCTCAAACCATTCAAGGCTTTATACACCTCTGTCAGATCACCTCGAAGGGTGCCTAGTCTCTAGACACTGTAATTTGCAAAACTTAAGCCTTTCTTCATAAGAGCAACCCTTTGTTCCATTCACTAATCTTGTTGTTTTTCTCTGTACTCGTTCCAGCAGCTCTACATCCTTCTTGAAATGAGACCTCCAGACCTGTATACAGTACTCAAGATGTGGCCTGACCATTGCCTTATACAAGAGAATAATCACCTCCTTATCCCTGCTAGAAAAATTCCTGTATATCATTGACAAGACACCATGAGCTACTCTTGCAGCACTTCTGCACTGATCAGAACTGACTGCACAATTACCCCCAAGCACTTTTCATTCTCTACCACTCTCAGTGTAGTATCACAGAGTTGATATGTTGCTCTGTGGTTGCTGTTTCCCATGTGTAGTACTTTACATTTGTCAATGTTAAACTTCATTTGCCACCTCTCAGCCCATCTGCTCAACCTTTCCAGATCCTGTTGCAGTTTGCCTCCAGTGCCACACTGCTCCAATTTGTGCAGTAGTCTTCTATGTGCAACAGTATCAAAAGCCTTTCTAAGATCCAAGTATATAATATGAAAGTTATTCCCTGCATCCAGTTCTTTTGTGACTGCATCATAATAACCAATCAAATTGGTCAGGGCAAGACTTCCCATTAACAAAACCATGCTCTGTCCCAGCTATAACTGAAATCTTGTCTAGATGATACTGCAGTGCTTCTTTAACCAGTGCCTCCATTAATTTTCCTGGAACAGACGTTAAACTCACAAGTCTATAATTGCTTGTGTCAGCCTTTGATCCTCCTTTGTGAATTGGGGTCACATTTGCACACCTCCAGTCTGCCCCTGAGTCCAAGGAAGCTCTCATAATTATGGCTAAGGGTTTGCTTACTTCCTTTGCTGCCTCCTTTAGTATAACTGGATAGATCCCATTCACCTTAGGTGCCTTTCTTGTGTTTATCTTCAACAATTTCTCCTCCACTTTACTCTCAGTTATTACAAAATTATCTAGCTTACTGCCAGAGTTGAATACACCCCTGGCATTTCCCTCGCTGAATAACTCCTCATGTGTGAATGTCGATGCAAAATATTCATTTAGTTTGTTAGCTACATGAGCAGGATCATCAACAGTTGAACCATCGATATCAAGTGGACCAATCTGATTCATCCCCTTCCTTTTAGAGTTTACATAAGTAAAGAACTCTTTGCTGTTTTTCTTTGCATCCTCTGCCAAAGATTTCTCATAATCTGCCCTTGCCTGCCTAACCTCCTTTGTAACCTGCTGTCTATCATCAACTTGTATCTGTCATAGGCTTCTGTCCCACCTGATAATTTATATGTATCCCATGCATTTTTCTTCTCTGCCACGTGTCTCATTAGTTCATCTGACATCCATTTAGGCCTAAATGGATGTCATTTTAACAATATTTCTTAGTTGGTTTGTAAAGCCAAGTAGCTTCTATAAGTTCTTTGATTTCTTCCCATTTTGAATTTGCTGTTGGTAACATCATCAGTTGGTCCCACTGTATGGAATTTAAATACTGTCTCAGACCATTGTTGTCGTCTTTACGAAAGCAATAACCCTTCCCTTTACCCCTGATGGTAGTTACCTCTTTGAGTAAATCCCACTTCAGCACACTGTGTTCACTGCGACCTAGTGGTTCCTTTATCTGCAGATCCTTAATGCATGAAGAATCACTACTGATAATGAAATCAAGAGTATTACTCCCTCTAGTTACCTCCTGAACATGCTGTTGTAGAAAACAATCATCCAATAAATCCACAAAAGCCTTGCTAGTGTGTGAGTAAGCAACTGACAAATTCCAGTCAATATCTGGGAAATTAAAATCCCCCATTATAAGACATTCTGATTTACTGGTCCACTCTATTTCTCTACACAATTGCTCATTATACTCCTCAGAGGCATTAGGCCTGTAGCACACTCCTACTCTCAATTTTGATCTCCCAATGCTTATGTCACAACAAACTGACTCGACACTGCACTGTCCAGCGATGTCTGACTTCACTTCCTTGGATTTTATATGTTTCTTAACTAATAGCATAACCCTTCCTCCCTTCCTATCCTGTCTATCCTTTCTGTAGATGTTGTACTCCCCAAATTCCAGTTCTGCATTCCTTATATCTGTATGACACCACGTCTGATATCCCAACAATATCCGCCTTTGATGCTTTGAGCAATACCTCAAATTCATCAAATTTATTTACCAAACTCCTAACATTGGTGTGCATGCAAGTATACATGCACCTGTTTCTATTCTTAGCTACCCTAACACAACCCGTGTGTTTACTTGTTCGCGATGATTCCTAGCAGTCTCTGAAATATCCTGCATCTTGTTTTTCAGGCTTCTGCTCATTCCAATAGAAGCAGTGCAAAAATCACTTTCACCTCTGCCAGTGGCTACTGTTAATCTATTAGTCCTTGTATCCATCCCCCAATCTAGCAGTTTTCCGACCCATCTAACACTGCCTCGATAGCATCAGCAAATATTCTTGCACCCTTTCTATTTAAGTGTATCCCATTCCTGTAGAAGCAGTCTCTCCTGTTAACAAGTACAGGCTGAAAAAAATTCTACCCCTTGAGCCTTGCACAATCTTTCCAGGGCCAAATTGATCGACAGGGCTCTCGTCATGTAGTAGTAGTAGTGGCATGTGATGCAAGAAAGCAAATGTATGAGCTTATGCAGCATCAGCAAAAAATAAAAATAAAAAAAAAAAATCACACCATTCCCTCCAAATGCCTGTCCAGTTCCTCCTTAAATTTATTCAACCTATCAACTTCCACAACGACAGATGGAAGTTTGTTCCAGCAATTAACCACCCGCTGGCTAAAGGCAAATTTCTGCACATCTATTCTACATCTGTCCTTTCTTAATTTGAATTTATGTCCCCTTAGGTTTGTAATCTGAACATGTGGAAGGATCCCATCAGAATTCAGCATGCTGAACCCATTCAGCACGCTGACTAGAATATACTCCCTCCTATCGTGTCTGGGCAGAATTGCAGACACTTTCAAATTCAACCCTAATTCACCGCTTTTTTTCAACAGTGACCTGTACTTGTTAAGTAATTCTGCTTGTCTTCTACTCTTAATATCATTAGTAAATTCATTCATGGTATATTCAATAGTAAGAAAAAGTGGGGGCGCACATGTGAAGTAATGAAATTTTTGGATATGGCATACACATGGAAAGAATATGCCCAGATCCTTGACAAAACGTGGCCTTGACAATGCCCGCTGCATACACACTACTCAGACTCCCTCCAGTCGCTATCTGGCAGAGTAGAGGTAGCAAGATTATACGCTAGTTTGTCCAGAAGCCTCCTAGAGAGTTACCAATAGGTTCGGTCTGGTGTACTAACTAGTGGCCGGTCTGCGAACACCGTTTTAGAGCTGTACCCTTGAAATGTAACGAAGTTTGTGTTTTGCCATGGTGTTCTTCATAACCTCAAAAGACATCATTCATACTGCATGATGGAAGAGATGGGGATGTGTTGACCAGAACTTAGCTCTTTAGACTAAACATGATTCCACCACTTCCAGTCTCCAATAAGCAAAGTGGTGGTTTTGCACTGGTTGATGAGTGCCATCTACTACCTAGTATTGCCTGGTAACATAGAAGGGTGATATTCCTCCATGTGGTGTGGGCGTCACACCTCGATCCCTGCTATGTTGGTTCACACCTGGGTGGTCAACCGCAGTGTGTGTTTACACATTGGGGTTATACCCACGATTACTAACAGTCCCACCATCGTGAAGGTGCAAGCAGAGGATTTCACTGTTACAGACTGTCCGGATTTTGCTGAAATTGTGTCCATTTGATTTGAGTGTCACCCAAATATCAGTTCCGTCAGCATTTTAGACTCACAGGTAGCAAGCGCAGCTTGTCTGTGACAATCAAGGAACACTTAATACTGAATAATTCGGCAATTACTTTGTTTAATACTTCCCATTTAGAATTTGCTGTTTCTAACATCATTTGGACACACTGCGCAGAATTTAATGATTATCTGGGTCCTCTGCAGTCATCACCCTTACGAAAGAAAAAGCCTTTCCCTTAACCCTTGACAGTAATATATCTTTAATTAAATTAATGTGGAATTTAACCCTTGCCACCGAACCTGCAGATTCTTAATGCATGAAGAATCGCTGCTGATAATCAGTTCAAGAGTATTGCTTCCTCTTGTTTCCTCCCTAACATGCTGCTGTAAAAAAACAGTCATTCAAGAAATCCACAAAAAATCTTTTCTGTGCGTGCATGCATGCATGCGTGTGTGTGTGTGTGTGTGTGTGTGTGTGTGTGTGTGTGTGTGTGTGTGTGTGTGTGTGTGTGCGTGTGTGTGTGCCCGTGCATGTGGATGTGTGTGACCAACCTACAAATTCCAGTTAATATCTGTAATGTTAAAATCCCCCATTGTGGATTTTAACATTCCTGGCCCACTCTATTTTGCTGTATAATTGTTTGGTATACTTATCACAGTCACTAGGCCTATAACAAACTCCTAGTCTCAATTTTGTTTTCCATGTGCTTCTATCGCACCAAACTGGCTCAACATTGCACTCATCACCCATGTCAGTCTGGATGCACTGCCTTAGATTTAATATGCTTCTGAACTAAGATTTAATTAAGAGCATAACCTCTCTACTTCTTCTGTCCTGTCTGTGAGTGGCACCATGTTTCTGCTATTCCTACAAATGTCTGCATTTGATGAGTTAATCCATACTTCAAATTCATCAAATTTATTTACAATGCTCCTAGCATTAGTGTACATGCAAGTATACATGCCCATGTTCTTACACTTGGTTACCCCAACACAGCCCGTGTATTTATTTGTTCCATGACGATCCACAGCAGGGCTTGAACTCGCAGACACCTTGCTTTCCAGGCTGCTTCTCATTCCAATAGAAGCAATGCAAGAATCACTTTCATTGTGGCTACTGTTAGTCTGTGAATTCCCCCCCCCCCAAGCTAGTATTTTTCCGACCTATCTATCACTGCCTCAATAGCATCAGTAAATATTCATGACTCCTTCTATTTAAGTGTATCCCATCAATGTTAAAACAGCCTCTCCTGTTAACAAGCACAGACCAGGTTGAGAAAAATTCTACCCCTTGATCCTTGCACAGTCTCTCCAGGGCCAAATTGATTGACAAGGTTCTCATCATATTGTGTCTGGGCAGAATTGCAGACGCTTTCAAATTCAACCCTAACTCATGGCTTTTTTTCAACATTCACCTGTACTTGTTAAGTAAGTCCTCAGTTCTTTTACTCTATATATCATTAGTGCCAATATGTACAATAGTATCAGCTTTGTACCCTCAAAAGATGATAGCACAACACTGCATTTGTCCCTGGCAGACATACTCTGGTCCTATTCCACCTATCCTATTTGCACAACATATATCCCATTTCCCTGATGATAGTCACCAACAATAACTGTCTCCTGTGGGAACAGTGCATTCTGCCTTGGAGGTTGCCTCTGTGTTATCTGATGCACAAGTGTGAGCTCTGGCATTGAGTTGGGCAGTTGAGTGCTTGATGTGCTCCCCATTTTAATTCCTTTCAGGGCATCTAATGTACTCTTCAAACTCTCATAAAAGCACATTAGAACACTGAGTTGTCACCTTATTTCTTCACACTCTCTGCACCTAGCACATATAAAGACTTCCCCTAGGCTGGATTCTGATCATCTTCTGATGTATTATCCTATTCATGTCCTGTCCCAAAAATGTCCAAACTTTTCACAAATTGTACATTTTGTTAGGCTGAGATACTTTGGAGAATTGCTGTCTTCCATTCCCCCTCCCCCAAAGCTACAGCATTCCACTACTTTGTGTCTGTTGCTTTGCTGCTCTGGTCTGTGGCATGATTTTCATTTAAATACAATGTAATTCGTTAATAATGAAAATTAATGAAGTTAATTGATTAATTGACAATACTACACTAAGCTAATAGATTCCTAAATGCAGTGTTGCGTATTATGCTATCACATTTTAGGTTATACTTCATGCTATCAAGTTCGAGATATATACTTTATGCCATACTGTTATGATTGCCGTGTTAAATTAGTTATATCTTTACTAAAAAGTAAAATTCCTGAGTTAAACACAAAAAAAAATATATGCCCAACAAGTGATTAGAACCTTCGAGCTACTTATTTATCACAATTGAAACCTTCCTATATGTGTGCTACAATATTCACACCAAAACACCAATACAATAGTGTTATGAATTATAACTTACAAAATCACCAGCTAACAACACACATGACTATTTAAACTATTTGTAAAACACAATTTAATATATTAATTAATCAAAGAGACAGTGAAAAATTCCAAAAAAATGTATCGCTTCCATGAGCTCAAAATTTTGCTTCTGGGCACTTTGTGAATCTGTAGTATGGCCTAGGGTTCATACTTGTAATACGGTACACTTTCTTTGGTCATCATATTTTTACGCTAGCTTCTGATGCATTATTCTGGCAACCTGGTTGTGTGTGTGAGTGTGTACTCTGTCCAGGTGGCATCATCCACATGTGTCACCTGTCAGTCTGGGGTTCTTAGCAATATATTTCCTGGTGTTGATTACTTGGTCTTGTATGGCAAGGCATGAATCCTTCAGGCTCAGGGGAGAGTTTCCCATTTGTGAGTCAAGTGTTGGAAGCCATCTTATCTATGTAGTCTTGATGAAGCTCATTGTAGTGTCTCCCATGGAGTTCCTTTTTCACACATCTTTCTGTCTTTATTTGTTCTGTCTGTCAGGGGAGGTCTACTTGTTGTTGAGGTTGAGTCTTGTGTGTCGTTTGTTTATCTTTCTTATGGCTTGGTGGATTAGTGTTGTGTTTACCTGGAAGTAATCTCTCAAGTTCTTAATTGCAGTCTTCTCTTGTTCAATGAGGTCTGTCAGTTCCCTCCCTCCTTCTTTCCATGCTATGGTCAGTCTCTAAATGGCCTACTTCGAGAGGTATTGGTGGCTCTTTGTCATCATTATCCTGGTCTGTCTCATAATCTCGTCCAGCTCTGTGTTGGTTTAAACTGTGATCCTGAAGGAATATGTTAGTACTGGGACTGCATAAGTGTTTATGACTGTGACTGTTCCTGCCATTCAGCTTTAATTTTATCAGGCTTCCCAATCTGTGATGATATTTCTCAGTCAGGCAGGTCCTGATCTCCTTGTGTTCTGACTGTTGAGCCTGCATCAGATATGTCTAGGTCCCTCTCCCTCTGTCATGGCTTCAATCTCTTCACAGGTCTTCATCTGGTAGTTTCTTCTGAATGGATGTCCTTGATGCAATCAATGGGTCTTGCATTTGTATAGGCCAAATTGCACCTTTATGTCAAGTATTTTTTGTCAGTATGGAACTCCAGTGATTCGGAGTAGCTATTAGAGTAGTTTCTCGGTTGTGGCATAGTTTAATGTCATCTATATACATCGGAAGGGAGGGAGGGAGAGAGAGAGAGAGAGAGAGAGAGAGAGAGAGAGAGAGCAGATTCTTTCTCTCTTCTTTTAGGGTCTATCTGCACTTGCTGTTTTTGAACATGGTGGACAGTGCTAGACAGAACCATAGTAGGCACAGGGCATCTCCCTGGAACATTCCTCTTCTTATGGGGATTGGTCAAGTTGTGATGTTCTCAACCTTGATGGTGGTCCTCCATTTCACCATGGTTGCTTGCAGGAAGTGTGTAAGTGTCGGATTGATTTTGTAGATCTTCAGTACCTCTATTAGCCATCTATATGGCACGGAGTTGAAGGCCTTGTGTGGTAGTCTGTGTAGGTATTGTTGTGTACAGGTTGCGGTGCTTCTTGTAGGCTTGCTCCATTACTGCAGCGTCAGTGGTCAATTGCTTCATGCATCCTTTGCTCATCTGCTTACATCCCTTTTGCTGCTTGGCCATTATGTTCTGGCTGTCGAAGTGGTCTGATATCTTCTTAGTTATGCAGCTAGTCAAGATCTTGCATATTGTTGGGAGACAGGTATACTTCAATGGGTTTGTGGTGTCTTTAACTTTCAGGTAGATGAATCCTTGAGTCAGAGACTCTGGGATTGTGTCAGTGTGTCTTATCTGGGTGAACTGCTCCACTTTTTTGCCTGTGTGTGTACAGTTGAAATTCTTGTAAGTAGTTGTGGATGCTATCTATTCTTGGGGTTTGCAAGTTGTGGGACTTCCTGATTGACTGATGTACTTCTTCCTTCCAAATCTCTTATTCTGTCATCTCTTGTATGTCCTTGGTTTTTTCATTCTAGATCTCTCAATGGGGCATGGTCATTATGGCTAACTTGTCTGCTCTATAGGTTGTCCTAGAACTCTTCTTTCAAGTGCCTTGTGGTTGGGTGGTCCATAGCTTTCCTTCTTTTGTCCAATTTTCCTGCAGAAGGCCCTCTGGTTTTCATTAAATATCCTGTTGTCTGTTTTCCTCTAGGCATTCTCCCTGTAACAGCAAAGGCTCTTGCTGAGTGCTGGGAGATTCTGCTTGAGCATGTCAAGGTATTCTTCAGTTCTCTGATTATAGGCCTTGCATTTTCTGTGGATGTTCCTTGAGGATAGACTTCACTTTTCTGATCAGCTTCTTACTTCTGTTATCCCGTTTGTACTGGGTCGGTTGGCCTATCTTCACTTTTAGCTCTTTCACCTTCTGCTGTAGCCTTCTTTCCCAGACTTGTGGTTTGTAGTCATTCTGTTTTGTTTTCTTTTTTCTGGTTTCCCTTCCATTTCATTCTGATGTCTCTTATGACGGTGCAGTAAAGGGCTATGCAGATGAAATCTAGTATTACTTCATTGTTGTTGAGGTAATCTGGTATTATTTGTCTATTGAGGTGGTCTGTGGCCTGCCGTAGGATTCTGTTGGGTCTCTGCTTTGGTAAGGTGTGGGTCTTTGTGTGGTCCACATTCTCAAATTCTGCCAGGGCCTTCTTACACTCCTTCTTCTTCTTCTATTCTGCATATCACAACCCCATCTGTTTTTACTGCAAATGCTCTGAATACTCTTTTACTTGGTGTTCCTCCTCCAGTTCTGGTTCGGTTGTCCATATTTGTTGTTCTTTGTAGTTGGTTGCTCACATCTTGCTTAATTTTTTTCAAAGATTGCAAGAGCTGTCTGGTACTTTGAGATGATGGCCCGTCTCTGGTCTGCTATTCACTGTTCAGTGACCTGAACAGTCGGGAACCATTCGAACGACTTGGTGTGTGGTTTCGTCATGTACATTGTCATGTCTGTTTCTACCTTTCTTACTTCGTAATATGCTTGCATGATAAATGTATTTATTTCAATGCCCCATTCATGCATTGGCTTCGTCCTTCATGGTTGGGCTTCGTTCGTTGCTTGTTTTTAGGAGCATTAGCAACCAAGGCCATATTGCTCCGGGAATATGTGGTGGTCATTCCCTGACCTTTCTGCATCCTCCGTATTTGGTGGTGACGGGCTCGAACCCCGGCCTAATCAAGAAGCGTGTGTGCTATGCACTGCTTCTCCTTCCCACCCGGCTACGGAGGCACCTTCATGGTTGGGCACTAGTGCAGTTGCACAGGAGCCACTTCCAATTGGTTGGGCTGGGTGGTCTTGCCCTTCACTTGAGGTAGCCATTCAGGAGACAGTGCCACTTACTTCACTCTCATCCATGGGAGATTATTTCTGATTTTTCAAGCCAACCCCCTCTGCTTAAGGCCTAAATGTGATTGACTTTATCCTGTGTCACACTCAATGCAGTATGTTCAATATTTCTACTTCTCACCTTCATCAAGCTATGTAGGAGCTGGACTTTTTTTTAGCTTTGGCTTTTTGCATCTGGGGATGGGTCATAGTTACTGGGAGCGACACTAGATGGTGCCACTATGCCTCTGCCTTATGTTGACCTTGGGGGAGATAGGTCCGAGGAAGTGACTTTCACAATTTTTTTTTCTGATTTACTCACCCACTCTATTTCTCTGCACAATTGCTCATTATACTCATCAGATTCATTAGGCCTATAATACACACCTACCCTCATTTTTCCTTTCCCAGTGCATATGTCACACCAAACAGACTCAATATTGCATTATCCACCAACATCAATTGAATGCACTTAGTAGTAGTAGTAGTAGTGGCATGTGATGCAAGAAAGCAAATGTATGAGCTTATGCAGCATCAGCCAAAAAAAAAAAAAATCACACCATTCCCTCCAAATGACTGTCCAGTTCCTCCTTAAATTTATTCAACCTATCAACTTCCACGACAGATGGAAGTTTGTTCCAGCAATTAACCACCAGCTGGCTAAAGGCAAATTTCCGCACATCTATTCTACATCTGTCCTTCCTTAGATTTTGTGTTTCTTAACTAACAGCATAACCCCTCCTCCCTTCCTGTCCTGTCCATCCTTTCTGTACATATTGTACTCCCCAAATTCCAATTCTGTACTGCTTATGTCTGTTTGACACCACATCTCTGATATCCCAACAGTATTTGCCTTTGATGTCTTGACTAGCACTTCAAGCTCATCAAATTTATTAACTATACTCCTAGCATTGGTGTACATGAAAGTATACATGTACCTGTTTCTACTCTTAGTTACCCTAACGCAGCCCATGTATTTACTTGTTCCACTATGACTCTCAGCAGTCCTGGAAATCCCCATTGCCTTGCTTTCCAGGCTGCTGCTCAATTGTATTTCAATAAAAGCAGTTCAAGAATCACTTTCACCTCTGCCAGCAGCTACTTAATCTATTAGTATGTGTATCCCCTGAGGCTAGCAGTTTTCCGACTCACCTAACTCTGCCTCGATAGCATTAGCAAATATTCTTGCACTCTTTCTATTTAACTGTATCCCATCCCTGTAGAAACAGTCTCTCCTGTTAACAAGCACAGACCAGGCTGAGAAAAATTCTACCCCTTGAGACTTGCACAATCTCTCCAGGGCCAAATTTATCAATAAGGCTCTCATCATATACTCCCTCCTATCGTGTCTGGGCAGAATTGCAGACACTTTCAAATTCAACCCTAACTCACGGCTTTTTTTTCAACATTGACCTGTATTTGTTAATTAATTCTGCCAGTCTCCTAATCTTAATATCATTAGTGCCAACATGTACAACAATATCACTCTTTGTGCCCTTAAAAGATATCAGCTCTACATCATCAGCCTTTGCCAACAATTTTATCAACAATCATTCAAAAGAAAAGTTTAGTATTGAGTGCTACAGAAGAGAAGAGAAGATGTTTCCACTAGAAACGTCTGAAATTCTCTGTCAGTGTTTTGGACACAGAAGAAGAGATGGTGATTCAGATGTAATTTGCAAGGAAAAAAGCAGAAAAATTTGCTGAACTTATAGCAAATAGAGAATTTAAAGTAAGTTCTGCATGGTATATAAATTTTATATAAATTTGAAAATCATAAATTTTGAGGAAAGTTATGGATGGTGAAAGCACTGCAGACATAAAACACAGGGGTGGTCATAATATTTTGACTGGACAGTATATATATATGTATGTGTATGTGAATTTTTCTTAAATGAATGTATATATACTGAATGGTTAATTATATAATTAACAAATACATTATATTGTTTTGAATATTATAGCTATTTTTATTCTTACAGCTGTTTCAGGAATATTTGCTATTGTTACTCTGTGGATAATAAGTAGCTATGTAATTCAGTCTTTCTACTTTGCTATGGATGTCGATAGCCATTTAGTTATGTTATCACTTTGGAAAAAATTACTGCTATGCCTTGTTCCTAATGGGGGTATCCTGATGGCATGGAGAATAATGGCCGCACTTGAAAGTTATGGTAAGTTAATAATAATTCCATTTTTCTCTTTAAGCACCTTTACTTTTTCAGCAGTTGAGCAGGAATGAGAAGATATGACTGTCCCTTCTCTTTTTGACTTTTTTATTTGTGACTACAGTGAATAGTTTTGATAGAAGATAATGGACAGCGAGGGATAATTATTTTAATATCTGTTTTTGAATTTGATTATTTACTAAAGTTTTTTTATGAAACCCCTAAATATGAAAGGCAGAATCTGTAGTACTTATTACCATGCATGGGTTGAATTCTGCAAAGGTACTTGTAAATATTAGATTTGAATTTCTGTAGATTATAATTTTCGGGAAATACATGTGAAGGAAGGTTGTTCCATAGAGCAAAAGTAGAATAGATAAATGAAGAAGAGGAAAAAGTTTGTTCTGTATTTGGTGTTAGACAGTGAATGGATGCTGACTGCTTGCAACCACATGTTCAAGTTTATTATTGTTATTAGCTATACGGTGAAAGGAAGCCCGAGGCTTATGCTGCACAAGCCAAAAAAAAAAAAATTCCCCAGTTACCCTAAGAGAGAGAGAGAGAGAGAGAGAGCGAGAGAAAGAGAAAAATGATGATATCCAGCTCAGGACCCTGGGTGTGCCAAGCCCATACTCACCAGATGTGAGTCCCTGTTTGGAAGAGAATGGTGGAATTACAGATGCCAGTTCAGAAGAAGCTACTTCTGGGGGTACTGTTCAGAACAGTACCCACAAAAGTAGCTATAGTAAAGGCATGCAGCAGAAACTGAATGTCTATGAGACAGATAGTGGATGACGTGAGAATGAATAGCATGAGAGAGGTTTTGTGGGCACCACCTGAGATTAGGAAACAGTATTTCATGGTTGGATAGATTTGAGACTTTTGCAGAGTGGGTAGTTATTTAGAAGAAAGATAATGCCAAGAGGGAAAAAAGAAAACCATTTTTTTTAGATGCATAAGAAGCAATATTTGTGATCTGCTTATGCAAAGAGAGCTTAAGTCAGGATAATCCCTAATAGAAATACATGGATATGTGACCTTGTTTATAAATCTATCATTGAAGATGAGCATAAGTGCAGTAGTCCCTTTTTATTCACCCTATTGGAGAATTACCTGGAGATTAGCATTTAATAAATTGGTAGTGGATATTCAAGAAGTTGAAACTTTTGGTGCACAGCAAAGTTTTTCAATTTGGGAGATAGAATATAGAGCATTGATCAACAAAATTATGGATTTCTAGTAAGTGAAGAAAATCATTGGTATACAAAAGAAAACTATGGGAGAAAGAACCTTGAGGAACACCAGCATTAGTTTAGAAGTTATAAGACAGTAAGCTATCTAATATCAGTGGCTGTGAGTAGTCAGAGAGTAAAAGTAACTACCCAAGTACAAAAGATAGTCAGCAGTCGATATGACATGAACTTGTTAAGGTGATTGTTATGCCAGACATAATCAGAAAACTTGTAAATGTTAAGAGCAACTGCTAGAATTTCACCAAAAGTTATGATCACATTTGTCTGACGAGGAGTAACATAAGCCAGTGTAGCACTAGTGAATTGACAGTGATAATCATTGATTAGATGAATGGTTTCAAGGTAGTTAAAGAGTTGGCAATTTCTGGATTTTCCATTAATTTAGAAAGTGTAGATGAAAGAGTTGAAGGGGTACATTTGGGTAATAATGGGAAGGAAGGAAGATTTGTTACTCTTTTTTTAGGAAATGGCTGGATATCAGCAAATTTCTGTGAAGGAGGAAAAGTAGCTGTGAATTACAGTCTCCAAAAAAGCAATGTATTTGCCATTTTATTTACTTAATTGTTATATTGTATTTTATAAGTAGCCTTATAGCTCTAGTTATGTAGTTATTTTTATTTTTAATTTAGATAAAGTTTTTGTAGGTTACTTAATGTGCATAAAACCGCTGTTTTGTTCAAATCTTCAGCCATTGTTTTCGTATAGAAAGTGGTAGGGAATTCAAATTTTTAATTGTGGTAAATAGGTAGCTCTAATGTAAAAATAGATTGGGTAATACATATCACTGTATTTAGAATTCTATTAGATAGTGTAGTACTGATAATTAATTAATTAAATTTTATTGATCTTATTAATTTTCAATATCATGCTCCAGACTAGAGCAGCAAAGCAATGGGCACAAATTGGCAGGAGTGCTGTGACTCGTGGGAGAACAGTGTGGTGATTGTCCGATGCATCACAGCCTAAAAAAATGTGCAACTTGTGAAATGTTTGCCGAACTCTCGGGAACAGAACATGGTCTATGCAAGGAGGATGTATTTGTGTGTGCTAGGTGCAGAGAGTGTCTAGAAATTAGGACCAACTCAGCATTCTGATGGGCATCTATGAGAGCTTGAAGTGTAGGGTAGATACCCTCGAAAAAATTAATATGAGGGGCCAGTCAAGCTCTCAGGTGCCCAACTCAACACCAGAGCTCACTGTTGTGCAACAGCCATTACAGCGGCAATCTCCAAGACAGAATGCACTGATCCCAAAGGAGTTAGTGATTGTCACTGACACTATTTTTATGGGAGATGGGTAATATATTGTGTAAAAAGGATAGATGGAATAGAACCAGGGTATGTGTGCCAGGAGCAAAGGTTGATGATGTTGTAACATCATGAACCTTTGCATCATCAACCTTATCATCTTTTAAGGGCACAAAGGGTGATATTGTTGCACACATTGGCACTAATGACATTAAGAGAAGGAGATCTGCAGATTTACTTAACAAATACAGGTCAACGTTGAAAAAAAGTCTCAGCTAGGGTTAAATTTGAAAGTGTCTACAAATCTGCCCAGACACAATGAGAAGGAGTATATGATGAGAGCCTTGTCAACCAATTCAGCCCTGGAGGAATTGTGCAAGGCTCATGGGGTAGAATTTTTCTCAGCATGGTCCGTGCTTGTTAATGGGAGATACTGCTTCTACGGGGATGGGATACACTTAAGTAGAAGGGGGTGCAAGAGTGTTTGCTGATGCTATCAAGGCAGCATTAGGTGGGATGCAAAACTTCTAGCTTGGGGAGATTCACAGACTAAAAGGTTAAAAGTAGCTGTAGGCAGAGATGAAGGTGATACTTGCACTACTTCTATTAGAATGACCAGCAGCCTGGAGGTCAGGGTGCTGGGGGTTTCAGGGACCGATTGCAGTCATCGTGAAACAAATAAATACATGGGCTGTGTTAGGATATCAAAGAATAACAACAGGTGCATGTACACCAATGCTAGAAGTATAGTAAATAAATTTGATGAATTTGAAGTGCTGGTCAAGACATTAAAGGTAGATATTGTTGGAATGTCAAAGACATGGTGTCACACAGATATTAGGAATGCAGAATTGGAATTTGGGGAGTACGATGTGTACAGAAAGGATACACATTAATGTACAAATTAATTAATGTGCATAAAACCATTGTTTCGTTTCAAATCTTGCAGCCATTGTTTTCGTATAGAAAGTGGTAGGGTAGGAAGGGAAGAGGTGTTATGCTGTTAATTAAGAAAAACATAAAATCTGAGGAAGTGCATCCGGTTTACATAGATGTACAGTGCAATGTTGAGTCAGTTTAGTGTGACATAAGCACTGAGAAAGCAGAAATGAGATTAGGAGTGTGTTACAGGCCTAATGACACTGATGAATGCAATTGTTCATTGTACTCATCAGTGTCATTAGTACAATGATGAGTACAACGAACAATTGAACAGAGAAATAGAATGGCCAAGTAAATCAGATTGTGTTATAATGGGGGGTTTTAACTTCCCAGATATTGACTAGAACTTGTGGGTTGGTCACTCGCACACTAGCAAGAGTTTTGTGGATTTATTGGATGATTGTTTTCTGCAGCAGAATGTTCGAGAGGCAACCAGAGAGGGTAATACTCTTGATCTGGTTATCAGCAGTGATTATTCATGCATTAAGAATTTGCAGATAAAGGAACCACTAAGTGGCAGCGATCACAGTGTGCTGATGTGGGGTTTATTCAAAGATGTAACTACCATCGGGGTTAAAGGGAAGAATTTTTGCTTTAGTAAAGGTGTGGTTTCAGACAGTTTCTAAATTCTGTACAGTGGAATCAACTGATGATGTTACCAACAGCAAATTCTAAGTTGGAAGCATTCAAGAAATTAACCTTGGAAGCTATTAGGCTTTTCATACCTATTAAGAAATATTGTTCAAGGTTTAGGCCTAAATGGAGTTCAGATGAACTAATGAGACTCGTGGAAGAGAGGAAAAATGCATGGGATGCATATAAATTATCAGGCGACACAGAAGCCTATGGCAGATATAAGCTAGTCTGTAATGAAGTCACAAAGGAGATTTGGCAAGCGAAGGCAGATTAGGAGAAATATTTGGCAAAGGATGCTAAGAAAAACAGCAAACAATTCTATACTTATATAAACTCTAAAAGGAAGGGGATGAATCAGATTGATCCACTTGATATCGATGGTTCGACTGTTGAGGTTCCTGTTCAGATAGCTGATAATCTGAATGAGTATTTTGCATCTACATTCACACATGAGAAGTTATTAAGGAAGGAAATGCCAGAAGTTTATCAAACTGTAACAAGCTGCTTAATGATTTTGTAATAACTGAGAGCAATGTGGAGGAGAAATTGTTTAAGTTAAACATAAGAAAGGGGTTGATGGGATCTATCCAGTTATATTAAAGGAGACAGCAAATGAAGTATGCTTAACTTTATCCATAATTATGAGAACATCCGTGGACTCAGGGGAAGTCCCCATGGACTGCAGACGTGAAAATGTATCCCCAATTCACAAAGAGGGATCTAAGGGTGACACGAGTAATTACAGACCAGTTAGTTTAATGCCTATTCTGAGTAAAATAATGGAGTCACTGGTTAAACGTGCATTGCAGGATCATTGCAAGTCTTGTCTGACAAATATGATTGGATATTATGATGTGGTTACTAGATACGAAAAATAATTTTTATATCATACATTTGGATTTCAGGAAATCTTTTGACACCATTGCACATGGAAGATTATTGTATAAAGTGGAGCAGTATGGTATTAAGGGTAAGTTGCTACTATGGATAAAAGGGTGGTTGAGTGGGAGAAGACAGTGAGTGGAAATCAATGGATGTAGCTCTTTGTGGACTAATGTTATTAGTGGAGTCCCAGAGGGTTCAGTGTTGGGCCCACTCTTGTTTTGTATATTTATCAGTGATATTGATGAAGGTGTATGAGGATTAGTGTCGAAGTTTGCAGATGATGCAAAGGTTGGCAGGGTTGTTAATGACAGCAGTGGCAGTGTGCTACTGCAACAGGATCTATAAAATTTGGGCAGATGGGATGAAAAGTGGCAACTGAAGTTTAACATTGACAAATAGAAAGTACTGCATATGGGTAGAATAAACCCTGTGGAACGTGCCAACTGCATGGTACTACACTCAGGTAGGTGGAAAATGAAAAAGACCTGGGAGTGATTGTGCAGTCAGATATGAAGTTTTCTGAGCAGTACAGACAGGCAGCGAGAGCAGGTCATGGGTATTATCAAGGATATACAGGAATTTTGCTAGTAGGGAAAAGGAGGTTATTATCCCTTTGTATAAGGCAGTGGTCTGGTCAGGCCACGTGTACAGGTCTGGAGGCCTAATTTTAGGAAGGATGTAGAGTTGCTTGAGTGTGTACAGAGAAGGGCAACATTGGTGAGGGGAAAGAAGGGGGTTCCTCTTACCAAGAAAAGCTTAAAATCTACAAATTGCAGCAGCTGGAGACTAGGCACCTGCTAGCTGATCTGATTGAGTTGTATAAGGCTTTGAATGGATTGAGCATGCTGAATTCTGATGAGATTCTTTCACTTGCTCAGATTACATACCTGAGGGAGCATAAATTCAAATTGAGGAAAGACAGTTGTAGAATAGATGTGCAGAAATTTGCCTTTAGCCAGCAAGTAGCCAGGGGCTCACATCTGGTTAGTATGTGCTTAATAATAATTATTATTTCTGGAATAAACTTTCATCTGTTTCTGTGGAAGTTGATAGCTTAAATAAATTCAAGGAGGAACTGGACAAACTTTATGAGGGAATGGTTGTATTAAATTTTTTTTTAATTTTATTTTTTTATTGCTGATGCTGCATAAGCTCATATGCTTGCTTTCTTGCATCACATGCTTCTGTTACTACTACTACAACAGTGGAATAAGAATATATAAAAATGTCATACAATACAAGGAAAAGTTCTTGCATCATATGCCTCTACTAATGCTAAATTGTTTTTTTTTTTTTTTATTGCTGATGCTGCGTAAGCTCATACGCTTGCTTTCTTGCATCACATGCTTATGTTACTACTACTACAACAGTGGAATAAGAATATATAAAAATGTCATACAATACATATTTAAATTCTATACAGTGGGACCAACTGATGATGTTACCAACAGCAAACTCAAAATGGGAAGCATTCAAGGAACTAATCTTGGAAGCTACCAGGCTTTACATACCAACTAAGAAATATTGTTCAAGGTTTAGGCCTAAATGGTTGTCAGATGAACTAATGAGACATGTGGCAGAGAAGAAAAATGCATGGAATACATACAAATTAATGGGCGACATGGAAGCCTATGATAGATATAAGTTGGTCTGTAACCAAGTCACAAAGGAGATTAGGCAGGCAAAGGCAGACTACGAAAAATCTTTGGCAAAGGATGCAAAGAAAAACAGAAAACAGTTCTTTACCTATTTAAACTCAAGAAGGAAAGGGATGAATCAGATTGGTCCACTGGATATTGATGGTTCAACAGTTGAGGATCCTGCTCAGGTGGCTAACAATCTAAACGAGTATTTTGCATCTACATTCACGCATAAGGAGTTATTCAGGAAGGAGAATGACGTAGGTAAAGTAGACATTGGCAGTGAGCTAGATGATTTTGTAATAACTGAGAGGAAAGTGGAGGAGAGATTGTTGAGGATAAACATAAAAAAGGCACCTGGGGTGGATGGGATCTATCCAGTTATATTAAAGGAGGCAGCAAAGGAAGTAAGCAAACCCCTAGCCATAATTATGAGAGCTTCTTTGGACTCAGGGGAGGTACCCATAGACTGGAGATGTGCAAATGTAACCCCAATTCACAAAGGAGGATCAAAGGCGGACACAAGTAATTATAGACCTGTTAGTTTAACTTCTGTTCCAGGAAAATTAATGGAGGCACTCTTTAAAGAAGCACTGCAGGATCATCTAGACAAGAATTCAGTTATAGCTCAGACGCCGCATGGTTTTGTTAACGGCAGGTCTTGCCTGACCAATTTGATTGGATACTATGATGTAGTCACAAAAGAACTGGATTCAGGGAATAACTTTGATATTATATATTTGGATCTTAGAAAGGCTTTTGATACTGTTGCACATGGAAGACTGCTGCACAAATTGGAGCAGTGTGGCATTGGAGGCAAATTGCTGCTATGGATAAGGGGATGGTTGAGTGGTAGAAGACAGAGAGTGGTAATCAATGGACACTGCTCAACGTGGACTAATGTTATTAGTGGAGTTCCTCAGGGTTCAGTGTTGGGTCCGTTGTTGTTTTCGGTGTTTATGAATGATATTGATGATGGTATATCAAGTTTAATGCCCAAGTTTGCAGATGATACAAAGGTTGGCAGGGTTGTTAAGGACACCACTGATGCTATGCTGCTGCAACAGGATCTGGAAAGGTTGAACAGATGGGCTGAGAGGTGGCAAATGAAGTTTAACATTGACAAATGTAAAGTACTACATATGGGAAACAGTAACCCCAGAGCAACGTATCAACTCTGCGGTACTACACTGACAGTGGTGGAGAATGAAAAGGTCCTGGGGGTAATTGTGCAGGCAGATATGAAGTTCTCTGAGCAGTGCAGACGAGCTGCAAGAGTAGCTCATGGTGTCTTGTCAATGATATACAGGAATTTTTCTAGCAGGGATAAGGAGGTGATTATTCCCTTGTATAAGGCAATGGTTAGGCCACATCTTGAGTAATGTATACAGGTCTGGAAGCCTCATTTCAAGAAGAATGTAGAGCTGCTGGAATGGGTACAGAAAAGGGCAACAAGATTAGTGAACAGAATGAAGGGTTGCTCTTACGAAGAAAGGCTTAAGTTTTGCAAATTACAGTCTGGAGACTAGGCACCGGCGAGGTGATCTGATAGAGGTGTATAAGGCTTTGAATGGTTTGAGCATGCTCAATGCCAATGGGATTCTTCCTCTTGCTGAGAATAATCACCTCAGAGGGCATAAATTCAAATTGAGGAAGGACGGATGTTGGATAGATGTGCGGAAATTTGTCTTTGGCCAGTGGGTGGTTGGTTGGTGGAACCGACTTCCATCATTTGTTGTTGAAGTTGATAGTCTAAACAAATTTAAGGCTCAACTGGACAGGTATTTCGAACGAATGGAGAGGTGAAATGGGAATTGTGTTTTTTTTTTTTTTTTTTTTTTTTTTGGCTGATGCTGAATAAGCTTGATTTCTTGCATGATATGCCTCTACTAATGCTAATGCTAAATTTTTTTTTTTTTTTTTTTATTGCTGATGCTGCGTAAGCTCATACGCTTGCTTTCTTGCATCACATGCTTCTGTTACTACTACTACAACAGTGGAATAAGAATATATAAAAATGTCATACAATATAGGGAAAAGTTCAGAAGCCCGAATTTTGAGTGCAATTGGAGAAATGCCATCAGGACATGGAGCTACCTTCATTTCAAGGTTGAGGAGGGCGGAAACATGAGCTACCGAGTGCTTCTTTGAAAATAAGGAATTTTTATTATTTGTTATTCAAGTTGTAGAAGATTTTTTAAAGTGCTTTTTGAGTTTGTTTGTGAAGTTACAGTATTTTATTGCAAGTTATTAAGTAGAAATTGAAGGCTGAATTTTCAACCTCTGCAGTGGCTGACTTACAGTGGCTGCCATTGTAATGGTAGCGATAATAGCTATTGTTTTTAGTGTTGAACGATTGAATTGATTGTGTGGATTATAAATTGTGGTTGTTGTTTTCAGGTTAGTGTTTAAATTTATTAAAGTGTAGTTTTAATTATTTAAGATGTAGATTGTAATTAGCATGGTATTGTACAGATAATACTTGCATACTTTGTGCTTATTTGGGATTGAAAATTTTATATTAGGGTTACATAGTTAATGCCATTAAATTTTTTATTTTTTTTTTTATTTTCCCTTTCCTGGTAGAGTTTTAGTTGTATCTTGGGATTAGTGGGTAAATTTATATTTATGTAATTATTATTGACTGGAGCTGTCTGACTGACTTGTTTTATTGTAGAATTTTACTGTTTAGTATTTTGAGTATTCACATTGGATTATATTGTATTAGTGTAGAGTTTGGAGCATTTTTGGACCCTTGAATTGATACAGCACGATAAGTGCTTATGTCGATAGGACTGTATAGAGTTAAGATGGCACATAAAAGGACTGAGGAGGCTTCATATGATTCAGAGGATATACTGGCAATGGATGATGAAGAATTAGAAGAAATGAGATTTCGGGAACAGCTGAAGACAACTGTGGTGAGATTGGAGTGAATTGAATAGGAGGGAAGAATGCATAATGGTGATTTTGGAAAGAATAGAAGGGCACAGAAAAGGACAAGAGTGGAAGAGGAAATGGATAGTATGGGTTCAGATCAAATTTAGATAGAGAAAGATTTATGGGATGATTTTTTGGAAATAAGGAAGATAAGGACCAGTCTGCAAAAATTTCTCTTTTGCAGTACAAATAAGGTAACAAGAGCTGCTATGAAAAATATACTTTCTATGTGGGATCAGTTAGAGGATAAAATGATAAAAATGTATGTCGAAAATAGAGTTATGAATACTAGAGTGAGAGATTATAGAAAGTTAGCCCTAGAACAAGAACATCAATATGAAACTTATGCTGCTGTGTTAGAAAGAGGGAAAGCAAAAGAAAAGAAGGATAAGGAGTGCCCTTAATTAGGGCAAATAAAGAAGATATAGCGACAAGTGAACAAGTAGAGGACGTGGTTAATAAAGAGATAAGACTGTATATAAAGAATGTGAAAGTGAAAAAAATAAGGGACAGAGGATTATTAGTAGAAGTAGATTCGGAAAAGGATATAGAGGAATTGCAAAATAATAAGAGATTGTGGCAGACTGGTCTTAGATTAGAAATACCGTGAAAGCCAGGTATGAAAATCATTGTATATGATGTATTAAAGGAGTAGCAAAAATAGATTACATACAAGAAATATGGGAGAAGAATTTGAAAGAGCATGGATATAAATTAGAAGAGGTTAAAAGAGATATGGTAGTGAGATCAATTTCCTCTGGAAAAGAAGGAAGTAATTGGATATTTGAAGTGCTCAAAAGCTTGAGAAAGGTATTGGTAGAAAAAGGACGAGTATATTTCCAATGGATCTCGTTTCGAGTGAAAGACATTGTACTCATTCCTAAATGTTTCAGGTGTTTGCCCTATGGGCCTATTGCCCATCAGTGCAAGAGGAAGACAACGTGTGGACACTGTGGAGAAGAAGGACATGTATATAAAGATTGCAAAAAGAAAAGTGAAGATCCTATTTGCATAAATTGCAAGCGGAAGAATAACGATTACTGCCATTCAATGAAAAGCCGAGATTGTAGTAGTGAGTATAAGAAGTTTTATGATCAATATAAAAATAGAATTGATTATGGATAGAAGGAAAATTGATTATTGACTGATTAAGGTAATGCAAGAGAATGGGCAGAGAGCATATAATGTTGCTGTACAATTAAGTCAAAAATTGGATGAAAAGAATTATGATGTCCTTCTCCTTCAGGAGCCATACGTGGTTGGGAACCTTGTAAAGGGTTATAAAGTAGATGATAAAGTTATACAGTCGAAAGGGAACAGCCAGGCTGCTATTATAGTAAGAAATAAGAATCTGGTGGTAATACAAGTAGACGAGTTATGTTATACTCATGGTATATGTGTTGAAATTGTTAGTGAGATAGGAAGTTTATATCTGGTAAGTATATATTGCCAGTTTTGGGATGAACTGAAACCCTCCATGAATTATATAGAAAAAGTAATGAATGTGTTGTGTGCAAAAAGAATTGTGATAGGCATTGACTCTAATGCGAACTCGGTAACATGGGGGAGTATGGAGTCAAATGCTAGAGGATGAAGTTTTAATAGTTATGAGATTGAATAAAGTAAATGTGTTAGGCCAGCTTTCTACCTTTCATAATATGCAGGGGGAAGTCAAATATTGATTTAACAATACTATCTAATGCATTGGTGGGAAGAATTAGGAATTGAAGGGTTAAAGAAGATTGGTCTATAAGTGATCACAGATATATTTGCTATGAAATTCAAGATCTTAAAATAGATAGAAGGATGAATTTGAACAGGGGTTTGCAGTGAGTTCCGTATGCTGGAAAAAATTTGAGAATATTGTAAATATGAGGTAATGTGAAGAAAGGAATGAATTAGATTGCAGCTTGGATGAAATAAATTATGAGATTTTGAGTAAAATAATTTAAGAGAGTTGCTGTGGGTCTATGAGGAAGAGAGTTAGGTTACATAGGGTTGTATCTTCGTGGATTACATTTCTGATGGATATGAGGAGGAGGGTGAACTGGTCGAAGAGGAGTTTCCAAAGAGCAAGAAGGAGGAGAATATTAGAGGAGGAAGAGGCTTTGAAAAGACAATACTTGCAGTATAGAAGGGAGTATACTGTTAAAATACAATATTAAAAAAGAGAAACATGGAAGAGATATGTTAAGGAGGAAATGAACAAGAATGTATGGGGGTTGCCATGCAAAATATTGTTTGAAAAACTGAAGGTGGAACAGATCCTTGAGGTTGTCACAGACATTCATCTTTCTCGTTTATTCATTCAACTGCCGTTTTCTGGAACAACCTTCCTTCATACGTATTTCCTGAAAATTACAGTGTACAGAAGTTCAAGTCCAATGTCAACAAATATCTTCTTTCGTTTTCTCAACCTCCAACCCAAGCACGGTACTAAGTACTATAGGTTCTAATACCTCTTGTGTTTGGGGTTTACATAAATAAAAAAAAAATAAAAAAAAATACAGAAAGACAAATGATACTGAAACTGAAGAATAGCAATGGTGTACTTATAAATAGCAGAGAAGGCATAATTCAAATAGCAGAGGACTATAGAGAATTATAGATCACTACTATAAAGAATTACACAAGGAGCAAGTGAATGATACCAGCACTGGGGAAGATGGATCACAAATTAGCAACACATACGACATACCCGATATCCTTCCTGATGAGGTAGAACATGCGTTGAAGAAAATGAATCAGAAAGCCCCAGGTGAACATGAAGTTACTGTAGAGTTGTTAAAATTGGGAGGAAGAGAGATAACACAGAAACTGGTAGGACTCTTCACAAAATACATTAGGAAACGCATGACGCCTAAGGAGTGGAATAATGCAATCATAATTTTGCTGCCTAAGAAAGGAGATAAATTGGAAATTATAGACCAATTAGCTTGTTGTCCCACATCTACAAGTTGTTCACAAGGATCATTACTAACAGATTAGAAAGAATACTTGATCAGAATCAACCGAATGAGCAAGCTGGCCCATTAGGACAGGATTCTCAACTAGGGATCACCTTCACATAACATTGCAGATAATGGAGAAAGCAAATGAATATAAAACACCATTATGCCTGGCATTTGTGGATTATAAAAGGCATTTGACTCCACACAGTATAAGGCAATGTTTTGGGCATTGGAAAGATAAGGGTTGTTAACGACAGTAAAGACAGTATGCTAGTCCAACTGGCAAATAGGCTGAGGAGTGGCAACTGAAGTTTGACATTGACAAGTGCGAGGTGCTGCATATGGGTGGCAATAACCTAGGAGAAACATGCCTGCGGTGTGGTGCTACACTCAGGGAAGTGGAGAGTGAAAGGGACCTGGAATAATTGTGCTGTCAAGTGTGGGGTTTGCTGAGCAGTGCGGATGGGCTGCCGGGGCGGGTCGTGGAGTCTTGTCGGTGATATATAGCAATGTTTCTAGCAGGGACGGGAGGGTGATTGTCCCATTGTGCATGGCAGTGGTCGGGCCACACCTGGAGTGCTGTGTACAGGTCTTGGGCCTCATTTTGGGAAGGATGTGGAGTTGCTGGAGCGGGTACAGGGAGGAGCGGCGGGATTGGTGAGGGGAGCAGGGGGGTGCTCTTGCCGGGAAAGGCTTGGGATCTGCAAGTTGCAGCGCCTGGAGGGTAGATGCATGCGAGGTGGTCTGATTGAGGTGTGTAGGGCCTTGAATGGGTTGAGCAAGCTGAATGCTGAAGGGGCATAGATTCAAATTGAGGAGGGACAGTTGTGGAAAGATGTGCGGAAGTTTGCCTTTGGCCAGCAGGTGGTTCATTGGTGTAACAGACTTCCATCTTTTGTTGTGGGGGTTGATGGACTGAATGAGTTTAAGGCTGAGCTGGACAGGCATTTGGAATGAATGAAGGGTTGAAATGGAAGGGTTTTTTTTTTTTTTTTTTTGGCTGATGCTGCATAGGCTTGCTTTTTTGCATTGTATGCCTCTACTAATGTTAATGCATATATATACCCCATATATTATGATTTTGAAGAAAATATATTTATAGTCATTGATAGTTTTGAAAAGGGTCACTATGCAATAGCATTGTTCCTGGACTTATCTAAAGCTTTTGATTTCATAAATCATAATATTCTACTCAACAAACTCAGCAATCTTGGCATGAGACGGAAAATTAACCTTCTTCTTGAAGAGACTACCTTTGGGAATAATTACCTAATAATGAACTACCTTTGGGAGAATGAGAGTAGCCTTGTGTAGGTGAAGTTTTTACTGCTCCTGGAGAGAAGTTTTTTTCTGTTTTATTAGATTAAATTGGCATATTAACTTATTTTCTAGAGTAGCTTTATATTCCTAGTTACGATATTTAGTTTAAAGTTTAAATTAGATAGAGATTTTGTAGGTATTACTTAGTATCAGTAAGGGTAGATAGAGATATTGTAGGTACAGAGATAGAGATTTTGTAGGTATTACTTAGTATCAGTAAAGGTATCAAATCAACGTGTTACAAGTTGCAGCTCCACTGAACGAGAAGTTTTTTAGCCATATTTAGCCACTTTATTGACCAATTGTTATATTAAATTATTTTCTATAATTAGATTATAGATCTAGTCAGGATCCTTAGTTTACTCAAAGAGGTAACTACCATCAGGGGTAAAGGGAAGGTCTGAGACAGTATTTAAATTCTATACAGTGGACCAACTGAAGATGTTACCAACAGCAAATTCAAAATGGGAAGCATTCAAAGAACTTATTTTGGAAGCTACTAGGCTTTACATACCAACTAAAAAATATTGTTCAAGGTTTAGGCCTAAATGGATATCAGATGAACTAAAGAGACATATGACAGAGAAGAAAAATGCATGGGATAC
The DNA here is from genome assembly GCF_048544385.1 of Mastigoproctus giganteus. Taxonomy (NCBI): domain Eukaryota; kingdom Metazoa; phylum Arthropoda; class Arachnida; order Uropygi; family Thelyphonidae; genus Mastigoproctus; species Mastigoproctus giganteus. Next base: position 164,060,617 of record NC_143577.1, read on the forward strand.
ATATAAATTAACACATGACACAGAAGCCTATGATAGATACAAGTTGATCTGTAACCAAGTAACAAAGGAGGTTAGGCAAGCAAAAGGCAGATTATGAGAAATTTTTGGCAAGGGATGCAAAGAAAAACAGCAAAGAGTTCTTTACTTATGTAAACTCTAGAAGGAAGGGGATGAACAGATTGGTCCACTTGATATCGATGGGTCAACTGTTGATGATCCTGCTCAGGTAGTGGGGCGCTTCCGTAGCCAGGTAGGCAGGAGCAATGGTGCGTAGCACACGCTTCTTGATGAGACCGGGGTTCGAGCCCGTGACCACCAAATATGGAGGATGCGGAAAGGTCAGGAAATGACCACCGCATATCCCCGGAGCAATATGGCCTTAGTTGCTAATGCTCCTAAAAACCAAACAACAACAGCAAAGGTAGTTAACAAACTAAATGAATATTTTGCATCAAAATACTTGGATCATAGAAAGGCTTTTGATACTGTTGGACATGGAAGACTGCTACACAAATTGGAGCAGTGTGGCATTGGAGGCAAATTGCTACTTTGGATAAAGGGGTGGTTGAGGGGGAGAAGACAGAGAGTGGTAATCAATGGACACTGCTCATCATGGACTAATGTTATTAGTGGAGTCCCTCAGGGTTCAGTGTTGGGTCCATTATTGTTTTCTGTATGTATTTGTAGATGATATTGAGGATGGTATATCAAGCTTAATGTCCAAGTTTGCAGATGATACAAAGGTTGGCAGGGTTGTCAAGGATACTACTGACACTATGCTGCTGCAATCTGGAAAGGTTGAGCAGATGGGCTGAGAGGTGGCAAATGAAGTTTAACATTGACAAATATAAAGTACTACATATGGGAAGCAGTAACCCCACTGACGTATCAACTCTGTGGTACTCCACTGACAGTGGTAGAGAATGAAAAGGACCTGGGGGTAATTGTGCAGGCAGATATGAAGTTCTCTGAGCAGTGCAGACGGGCTGCAAAAGTAGCTCATGGTGTCTTGTCAATGATAAACAGGAATTTTTCTAGCAGGGATAAGGAGGTGATTATTCCCTTGTATAAGGCAATGGTCAGGCCACACATTGAATACTGTATACAGGTTTGTAGGCCTCATTTCAAGAAGGATGTAGAGCTGCTGGAACGAGTACAGAGAAGGGCAACAAGATTAGTGAATGGAACAAAGGGGTACTCTCACGAAGAAAGGCTTAAGTTTTGCAAATTACAGTGTCTGGAGACTAGGCACCAGCGAGGTGATCTGATAGAGGTGTATAAAGCCTTGAATGGTTTGAGCATGCTTAATGCTGATGGGATCTTGCTCAGAATAATCATCTGACAGGGCATAAATTCAAATTGGGGGAAAGACAGATGTAGGACAGACGTGCGGAAATTTGGCTTTAGCCAGCGGGTAGTTGGTTGGTGGAACACACTTCCATCCCTTGTCATGGAAGTTGATAGCCTAAATAAATTTAAGGCTCAGCTGGACAGGTATTTCGAACGAACGGAGGGGTGAAGTGGAAGTGGTTTTTTTTTTTTTTTTTTTTTTTTGGCTGATGCTGCATAAGCTTGCTTTCTTGCATCATATGCCTCTACCAATGCTAATTCTAATGCAATGCTAATGCTAATTCTCTCAGATATGCCAGACACGCTTTACTTGCTACCTGGCAGTCTAAAACACTGATGGAACTGATATTCGAGTGACATTCAAGTCAAGTGGACCCAATTTCGGTGAAGACCAGACAGTCTGTGACAGCCAAATCCTCTGCTTGCAGCTTCATGATGGTGGGATTGTTAGTAATCCTGGGTATAACCTCCATGCACAAGCACCCGGTGGGTTACCACTGAGGTGTGAATGAATGTAAGCAGGGGACAAGGTGTGGCGCCCACACCACATGGAGGAATGCTGCCCCTCTGCATTATCAGGCAATACTAAGTGGTAGATGACTCTCATCAACCAGTGCAATACCACCACTTTGCTTATTGGAGGCTTAAACTGGTGGAACCCATGTTTAGTCTCCAGAGCTAAGTTCTGGTAAACCCTTCTCCATCTCTTCCATCGTGCAGTATGAGTGATGACGTTTGAAGTTATGATGAACATCATGGCGAGATCCAGTCTTCCTTACATTTCGAGGGTATAGCTCTAAAACAGTATTCGCAGGCCAGCCACTAGTTAGTACACCAGGTCGAACCTATTGGTAACTCTTCAGGAGGCTTCTGCATCAGCTAGTGTATATAATCTTGCTACATCTACTCTGCCAGATAGTGACTGGAGGGAGTCCGAGTAGTGTGTATGCGGGGGGACATTGTCGAGGCCATGTTATGTCAAGGATCTGGGTAATATGGTGCTGTTTCTTGTATTCAATCAATCATGCGAACTCCTCTGACCGTTTGGTCGTCCCGGAGTATAAACAGAAAATTTATTTATATTCTTACCATGTGTACACCATATTCAAAAATTTCATTACTTCATACAGCATGTCTGCCCCAATTTCTCTTACTATTGAATACACCATGAATTGTCAAACTAATAGAGTAAGGTTATCTGCGAAAAGATCTAAACCTCCCAAACACTTCCGAGACATGTGGTCTCAATTCTAATCTCAACGGTCCATTTCCACTTGCAGTCTGCCAAACCCCCGTGTACTTTTTCTGACAGAATCTCAGTTATTGATTGGTTCAACTACTGCTCATCTCAGTTGCCAAATTATTCACTGTATGATTCCTTTTGCCTCAAAATGTGGTACTTGTGCGTATGTCCTTTCCGATATTCCCTGTCAGAGACTTGGTAATTTGGAATCTCCTGTTTTCGATCACAATTAACCCATCTAAGTACACTGTCGAAGTGAGTGGTCCTTTAGGCACCTCAGATCACAACTTGATGATTGGCTCTTCTCCAATGGAGCCTTTTTCTCATGGCTATTCCCAACCTCATATTGCTTGGCACTACAAGAATGCAAAATGGGATGACCTGCGAGATTTCTTTTCTTCTTTTCCTTGGTCAGATTACTGTTTCAAAACTTCTGATGTCAATGTTTGCTCAGATCATGTCATTGAAATTATTCTTGTAGGAATGGAATCCTTTATTCCACACTCCACTTTAAAATCTCGTCCTTTATCTAAACCTTGGTTTTCCATTAAATGTGCTAAGGCTGTTCAAGAGTTGTATATAATAATATATAATAATATAATAATTGGCTTGTTTCGAATTCTTCAGTTTCATTTTCTGCCTAAATCAAAGCTCGCAACAATTGTAAAACAGTTATTAAACATTCCAAACTAGATTTTGAACAGGCTAACAGTAGAAAACTTGCTTCTTGCCCTAATGGTAGCCAAGCATTCTGGTCTCTTGCCAAAGCTATTGGCTGCGACTTTTGTCCATCTCTGCTCCCACCTCTGTCAAAACCAGATGGTTCCATTGTCACTTCAGCCAAGGATAAAGCTGACTTGCTTGCATCCCATTTTTCTATCAACTCATGTATTAATGATTTTGGTAAAACACCTCCCACCATTCCCAACATGCTCCATTCAATGCCTCCTGTGGTCTTCCATCAAAAGGATGTCAGAAGTATTTTGGCAAATCTTGATGATAAGAAAGCTCCTGGTCCTGATGGTATTTCTCCACTTGTTCTCAAAACCTGTGCTCCTGAACTTACTCCTGGTCTTTGTCACCTTTTTTCACTTTCTTATTCCAAAGGTGTTTTCCTTCTGCTTGGAAATTTGCTCATATCCAGCCAGTTCCTAAAAAGGGTGACAAATCCCTCCCATCCCATTGCAATTACTTCTACTTCTAAATTAATGGAGAAATCAATTAACCACCAACTGTTAAACTAGAAACCTTGTGATCAACTATCGCCTGTATGGATTCCGTCAATGTCAATCCACTAGTGATATTCTAGTCTATGTTACCCATTTATGAACAAATTCAGTGGATAAGTTCGGTGAAACACAAGTAGTTGCTCTTGATATCTCAAAGGCTTTTGATTGTGTTTAACATAAAGGTCTTCTAAACAAGCTTCCATCTTATGGTTTGCCAAGTATTTTTTGTCATCTACCGTCACCCTCACCTACACTGAGGGTGATGGTAGATGGCTCTCTGTCTTCTAACTTCTCCACTAATGCTGGTGTCTCCGAGGTTCAGTTCTTTAACCCCACTCTTTTCCTCTTGTATATTAATGACCTTTTTCCATTGACTCGAAATCCTGTCCATAGTTTTGCCAATGATAGCATATTGCATTCCACTTTCCATTTTGAGAAAACTTGCCCTGCTCATTCAAGTTCAACTTCTCGAATATCCACTACCCATTCCTTAAATGCCAATCTCCAGGTAATTCTCCAGTTGCGCAAAGACAACTTCTTTGATTTCTATCCTTCTAAAACTCAGTCTTGTGTTATATCTCCAAAAAGGATTCTTCTGCTCCAATGCTCATCTTTGGTGACACTCCAATTTCTAGGCAAAATGATATATCTCATTTGGGGATTACTCTGACTTCTAATCTCTCTTGGCAAGAGAACATTTGAAGGTGGAAAATACTCATTAATTTTCCTGAGTGGGATCATCAACAGTTGAACCATTGATATCAAGTTATATCAGTTACAAGTGCCCAAAATAAATTTTTAATTTATGAAATACTTAAAATTGTATTTGGTTGGACTGTTTTGTATAACAAATATTAGTTTTACAACTAAGGCTGCTTAACAAATTCTTTTTGGATAGAGCAAAGAAAGATAATTACTGCAGCTATTATCAACCTACTGCACGATGGAAGCCTTGTCAACAATTCATGTTGAGGGAAATGGACCATAATCTGCCACACTGGTGCAGTGCTGGTTGGCAGATCGACCATATTTACAAGTCAGGAGCTTGAACCCCAGTCTACTTAAAGGGCGTGTGCTACTGCACTCCCACTCCTGATCACTTGGCTATGAAGGCCAAGGGTATTTTACAGTTAAAACCTTTAAATTTTTGAACTTTAATCATTTGATGTATGAATGCAATGCATTTCAGTGAATTATTTCATAAATTGGAAGTAATTTTCCTGTACCTCTAATTATATAATTAGAAGAATAAGTACTAGAAACAAATTTTCACATCTTTGTTACAGTATCTTTTATGCATTCTCTGTTTACAAGTGTATATGTTGAGCTTTGCAAATATAGTTGTATTTTTTAATACAGTGATAAGTATTTTTTAATGCAGTGATAAGTAAGATCATACAACCATGTCCATATGGTTTCATTTTTAAATCTGATGATCTGGTTCTAAGGTTGCTAGATTTGAGATTTATTTATATATTTTAACTTTGTTTCTTTTCTAAAGTTTCTGGTTGTTACAATATCAGAAAAAGCTCTTCTATGATAAATACCATTGTAACAATTAATTTTTCAAAAAAAAATTCCACTATCACTGTACAACATTGTATGTGTACAGTATATGTAAAGAATGTTGAAAGTACAGTCGGTCCTCGTATAACACGTGTTTACATTACACGAATTCGATCATACACGATTTATAAATAGGGGAACGTTATCTTATATAACACGAACCGAATTCGCTTATACACAATTCGCCTTTGTGTTTACAAGAAATGGCAGTCGAACGCGGAATCACCCCAACCGAACGCAACACGATAGGAATGAAGAAGATTCTGAAAATGTATTTATGTGTTTTATATCAGTGAAGGGGAAACACATTTCACCATAATAACGTAAAAACCAACACAATTCCAGCTATCGATATAATAGCAAATGCAATTATGCAAATATGCAAATCCCAGTGAATTGTCATCTTTGTCTGAGGCAGACTACCTTGCTAGCAGCTTTGAAGAAATTTACAAAACAGATACAGCAGATGACGGGACGGAAGGTAACGAAAATTTTCCTCTCAACTACATTGATACCCTAACAGTATTTGAAATAAACCAAGCAGAATTATTGAGCACAATCCATAGTATGAAAAAGGATCTCACACGAGGCCCGGACGGTATCCCTACTGTCTTATGGAAAAAATGTGGAACTACACTTATAAAGCCATTACTTCACTTAATAAAACTGGTATTTGAGAGTGGAATCTATCCAGTTCAACTGAAAAAGGCCATTGTTACCCCTCTTTACAAAAAAGGAGACCCATCCTCACCCAACAATTACAGACCAGTTTGTCAATTGAATACACTCTCAAAGATAATTGAATCCATTGTAATGAAGCAGCTATTTAACTTTATGAAACTTAATTTGTCAGATTACTCTCACGGATTTATCAAGGGTCGTTCCACCTGCACAGATATGATCTCGTTTGTTTCGAACATATCCCAGGCGCTTGACGAAGGAAAACAAGTCGACTCCATCTTCCTTGACTTAAGCAAAGCCTTCGACAAGGTAGTCCATCAGAGACTAATCAACAAACTGCATCACTATGGTCTCAGAGGACAAGCACTAAACTGGATTGAAAACTACTTGGAAGGTAGAGAAATGTCCGTGACATTTAAAGGTCAAACCTCATATCCTTTCAGTCCTGAAATTGGTGTCCCACAGGGTTCATCCTTAGGCCCGCTATTATTTCTTATCTACATCAACGACCTGCCAAGCACCCTTGGAGCCTACCAAATCAAGATCAACGTATTTGCAGACGACATAAAAATCTATAAAGTAATTCGCAGTACCAATGACTGCATCATCCTGAACGAAGCTCTTCAACGAGTTATTCAGTGGCTGAAGGAGAACAAAATGGCAGTCAATGAAAACAAGTGTGAGCTGATGAGCTTTGCTAATGCACACAAGAAAAACAAACTTAATTTTTCTTATTGTATCAACAACAAGGCAATCAAAAAAGTTAGTACAGCCAAAAATTTAGGTATCTTTATTAAAGAATCATTTTCCTTTGATGTCCATGTCTCTAACATTGTAAAGGCAGCTAGCAAAAAACTAGGTTTCCTGAAAAGAATTAACCGAGACTTCAATCAGTTATTATTATTATTATTATTATTATTATTAGCCATATGGTGCAAGGAAGCCTGAGGCTTTTGCTGCACCAGCCAAAAAAAAAAAAAAAAATTCTGAGTTACCCCTGAGAGAGAGAGAGAGAAGAGGGAGGGGGTCAAAAATAGAAGGGAATCACCAAGAAAGAGAAGAATGATGATATCCAGCTCAGGACCCTGGGTGTGCCAAGCCCATATTCACCAGATGTGAGCCCCTGCATTGGTGTACATGCAAGTATACATGCACCTGTTTCTATCCTTAGTTACCCTAACACAGCCCATGTATTTACTCATTCCACTATGACTCCCAGTAGTCTTGGAAATTCCCATTACCTTGCTTTTCTGGGTGTTGCTCAATTGCATTTCAATAGAAGTAGTGCAAGAATCACTTTTACCTCTGCCAGCCGCTGCTGTTCATCTATTAGTCTGTGTATTCCCCCCCCTCAAGCTAGCAGTTTTCCAACTTACCTAACACTGCCTCGATATTGTCAGCAAATATTCTTGCACCCTTTCTATTTAAGTGTATCCCATCCCTGTAGAAGCAGGCTCTCCTGTTAACAAGCACAGACCAGGCTGAGAAAAATTCTACCCCCTTGAACCTTGCACAATCTCTCCAGGGCTGAATTGATCAACAAGGCTCTCATCATATACTCCCTCCTATCGTGTCTGGGCAAAATTGCAGACACTTTCAAATTCAACCGTAACTCGCGGCTTTTTTTCACCATCGTCTTGTACTTGTTAAGTAATTCTGCCAGTCTCCTACTGTTAATATCATTAGTGCCAATGTACAACAATATCACCCTTTGTGCCCTTAAAGGATGATATCTGCCCTACAACGTCATAAACCATAAATGCTCCTGGTAGACATACCCTGGTCCTTTTCCATCTATCCTTTTTTGCACAATATGTTGCCTGTTTCCCTGAGTAGAGTTACCTACAACAATTAGTTCCTTTGGGACCAGCGCATTCTGCCTTGGGGGTTGCTGCTGTGTTGCATGATGTTCAAGTTCAAGTTCACGCTCTGGCTTTGATGTGGGCAGTTGAGAGCTTGATGGGCCCCTCAATTTAAATCCTTCAAGAGCATCCACCCTGTCTTTCAAGCTCTGATATAAGCTCATAACAATGCTGAGTTGTTACCTGATTTCCTCACCATTTCACAAAGATAAGTACGATGTAAAGCATGCGAAATTTGAAATAAAATTTTGAAAAAAAATATCAAAAAAGTGTAGGATTATATCTAATACACACATATTTTTAAAATTTTGTATAAATACTAGTGTATATAATAAGCAGAAATATATATGCATGCAGACATTTAAAATTTGGCATTCTTAACAGTCTTTTCAACTGGAAAATGGATAAGAAGTTGGCACTTTTCATCTTTCTTTACAAAATCTGTGTTAGGCCAGCCCTAGAATTTGCCTCACAGGTCTGGTCCCCACATGTTGCGTACCAAAAATTAGAAATTGAAAATATTCAAAAGAGAGCAATCCAGTACGTTTGCTTTAAAAGTGGCCTTGAATACTATGAGAAATCCTACCAAGAGTGGTGTGTATTCTTTGGACTCGAAACGCTGGAAAAAAGAAGAGATAAAGCCGATTTACTCCTACTTAACCAACTAATAAATGGTACCCTGAATTGCCCTCATCTCGTCTCACAAATAAATTTCAACGCTCCGACAAGAGCGCTAAGAAACCATCCACTACTGAAACCATCCTATGCGAGAACAAATTATGGATACTACAACTTCTACAACAGGACTGCAAGATCAA